>NC_068449.1:50133443-50308443 GCF_023373465.1 Oncorhynchus keta | reverse complement strand
AGCTAAAAAAACGCTCTCATTACCTTCTATATCACCACACAAACCATCCCACTCAATCTCTCCCGTGGTGTATTTCAACCGTAGTGAATCAAAAACGGACTTTCCAAACGAGGAGGGTTATATTATATATATTATGCTTTAATTTCAACCACCACAACCAGAAAGTGTAGTGTCCATGACTACTTTAACTTCCCAAATAATCTTCCAGTGTTGTGGGTTTTTTAAGATAAGAATATTACGGGAGTTAGTTCTGGATTTTGTCTAATCCCTTATTCCATCCACTTTATCCAGAAGTTGTAGTGTCAATGACAAATAAACTACTTTTAACTTCCCAAATAAACTATGTTCTCTAGTGTTTTTCAGCTGTTGTTGGCAAGGCTGCTAAGAAGATCAAATATATAATGATTTCATCTTGCTCCTCCATTAGCTCCTTTAATTGAGTGGACTGGTATATTTCAGCGCTTTATTAAATTGGAGGGAAGCAGGCCGGAGGGTGTTACCCACAGAGTAAATAGATTTCTGCACTGAGCTCCCTCTGTCTGGCTCTGCCTTCACCACCACACACAAGCTCATACCTCACTTGTTGTCTTGTTTTTTGCACAGGCAGATCATGGTTGTTATAGATACATAGACACCAAAAAAAATTGGAACAAGGAACATTTGGTTCCTTTGACTCATCATTGGGTCAGACCAAACAGTTTTTCGGATTAAAAAGACTGTCTATCTGTGGAGGCCTAACCTTAAAACACCAAATCCAATCCCTCCCACAACGCCTTTGCTATTTTGGATTTTACAGCTTAAAACTTTCTTGGCTTAAAGCTCTTTTTTGTTGACTAAGATGCCCAAATAATGTGACGCTTTCCCTGTGAATCAGGAGGTGTGAAGAGATTTAATGAGTCAAGCTTGCTGTTGTGTTGTGGCTTCGCACCATGGTGCTGTTTATTCTGAGCATTTTGGTTACAAAACACCCCAAGTTCAACCACACTGCCGTACCGCATCCATCCAAGCCTCGCATCAAGACACCGCCGCTCTTTTCGCCCTCCCAGTAATTCAAAGGGCTGTGGTGGTTTACTTTTTTGGCCTCCTCTACTTACATCACAGTATTTCATCCCCCCACGCTTTATTAGAAGATCGTCGCCTCGTCCTCGTCGCTACCGAGGAATGACTCAAACGCAGGAAGAGAGCTCTTCCCATTACCCGGGGGATTACTCTGATTCTCCACCATCGTCGAAGAAGAACGACAAGGAAAAACATTCAAACATGCCAAAGCCAGGGTCCAACAAAATCCACTCCCCGAGCTTAAGCCCTGCTGAAAGGGAGTGTGAAATAACAATGAGCACAGGTTTTGGGCAGTACAATGAGCAAGGAGGGAGAATAGGAATAGGCAGGGAGAAAGGATTAGAATACTATTAGTAGAAGCAGTTTGTTGTTGATAGGAAGGAAGTTGCTTCTCCTTGGAGTAGATGCTGCTTACTGTGCACCAATCCCTGATCTGCTTAGATATTTCTGTAGATTCTGCAGTGGGAAATGTGAAATGTCAGGCAAATAGCCATGTCAAGTGTCAATCATGGTATTTCTTTGCCGTGATTGGATGAAAGCTTTGACTGAGATAAGCCTGAACGGAACATCCTTTATTATTGCAAGCCAGGGGATTTATGGGTAAAGACTCGATATGTCTTTGAGACTGCCTGCGTGTCTGCGTGCATGTTTTTACTATAGGTATGATGGTGTTTTAGAAGGTGTGTATTTACGTATCCAGGGGCAACGGAGAGATGCGGGTCATGTAATTTCTTGGTATGCTTCCACGAAGACTGCAATATGATTGTCTCTGAATTATGATTCAATATATGTACTTTACATATGTCATACTTTTCTCAGGGGGATTAAGTGTGTTACTTTATATTTTTGTTAAAGAATAACTCACACCCGTAATCTGTTTTGTACCACAAAGACTGCAAGTGTAGATGACTTTCTCTGGATTTAGGATGCTTGGAATTACACCAAATGTCACCTTTCAATATATGGATGTTATGCACTATTTTAACTTAATAAATCTGAACATAGTAACTAACACTTGTATTATTTCTTTGTCTCTCACTGGTTCTCTTGTACAGTTTCTCTATCTGTCTATCTCTCTTAAGAGCTACAGCTGCAGCAGTAGATGATCACATTATGACACAAAAGGAACTAGACACCGCCACATTGTTTTGTGCTGATCAGAAGATTTAGAAAATAACTTTACCAACAAGCTAAAGACATGGATTCTCTCTCTGTCTCTCCTACAGGTCTCCAGTGATGGCCGGAGGTCTCTTTGCCGTCAACCGTCGGTGGTTCTGGGAGCTGGGTGGCTACGACACTGGCTTGGAAATATGGGGCGGAGAGCAGTACGAGATATCGTTCAAGGTGAGCAAAAATGTATAGAAGATAGCGTTTCCCAATGATACATTTCTCTTACCAATGTTCTCAAGACTGGAACGAGTCTTATCATTCAAGCATCTCGACACAGCACTGTAGAGAAAGTGGGAGTCTTAAGGAGTCTTAAGGTTGCTAGTCATACTCATGAGGGCTAAGTTCGTCTTTCAGTATACACCAGGGTTCGGCAACTAGATTCACAGGCCAATGTTTGTCGGAGCGGATGGTCGGGTGGCTTAATCAAACCAAGCTTTATTTATACAGCACATTTCAGACATGAAATGCAACACAATGTGCTTCACAGAGAGAGAAAAAAACAGAATAAAAACAATTAAAATAACTGAAATATTTACTACACAAAAAAGAGAAGAGGATAAAAAACATGAAAATAAAAATGAAAGGACTAAAAATCACTCTAAAGAAAAGCTAAGTTAAAGCGGTTATGAGTGTTAAATAAGTGTTTAGAAAGTATTTACTAAAATAAATTGAAGAAAATAGAAAAATAACAAATAATTAAAGAGCAACAATAAGATAACAGTAGCGATGCTATATACAGGGGGTACCAGTACAGAGTCAATGTGCGGGGGCAGAGGTTAGTTGAGGTAATTGAGGTAATATATACATGTAGGTAGAGGTAAAGTGACTATGCATAGATAATAAACAGAGAGTAGCAGCAGCGTAAAAGAGGGGTCTGGGGTAGCCCTTGGATTAGCTGTTCATGAGTCTTATGGCTTGGGGGTAGAAGTTGTTAAGAAGCCTTTTGGACCTAGATTTGGCACTCTGGTACCGTTTGCCGTGCGGTAGCAGAGGGAACAATCTATGACTAGGGTGGCTGGAGATTTTGGCAATTTTTCTTCCTCTGACCCTGCCTGATGTAGAGGTCCTGAATGGCAGGAAGTTTGGCCCCAGTGATGTACTGGGCCATATGCACTACGCTCTGTAGTGCTTTGCGATCGGAAGCCGAGCAGTTGCCATACCAGGCAGTGATGCAACCAGTCAGGATGCTCTCGATTGTGCAGCTGTATAATTTTTTGAGGATCTGAGTACCCATGCCAAATCTTTTTAGTTTCCTGAGGGGGAATAGGCTTTGTCTTGCCCTCTTCACGACTGTCTTGGTGTGTTTGTTGTTGATGTGGACACCAAGGAACTTGAAGCACTCAACCTGCTCCACTACAGCCCCGTCGATGAGAATGGGGGCGTGCTCGGTCCTCCTTTTCCTGTAGTCCACAATCAACTCCTTAGTCTTGGTTACGTTGAGGGATAGGTTGTTATTCTGGTACCACCCGGCTAGGTCTCTGACCTCCTCCCTATAGGCTGTCTCGTCGTTGTCGGTGATCAGGCCTATCACTGTTGTGTCGTCTGCAAACTTAATGATGGTGTTGGAGTCGTACCTGGCCACACAGTCGTGGGTGGACAGGGAGTACAGGAGGGGACTGAGCATGCACCCCTGAGGGGCTCCAGTGTTGGGGATCAGCCAGGCAGATGTGTTGTTACATACCCTTACCACCTAGGGGCGGCCCGTCAGGAAGTCCTGGATCCAGTTGCAGAGGGGGGGTGTTTCGTCCCAGGGTCCTTAGCTTAGTGATGAGCTTTGAGGGCACTATGGTGTTGAATGCCGAGCTGTAGTCAATGAATAGCATTCTCACGTAGGTGTTCCTTTTGTCTAGTTGGGAAACATTAGTGTGGAGTGCAATAGAGATTGCATCATCTGTGGATCTGTTGGGGCAAATTGGAGTGGGTCTAGAGTTTCAGGGATAATTTTGTTGATGTGAGCCATGACCAGCCTTTCAAAGCACTTCATGGATACAAACATGAGTGCTACCGGTCGGTAGTCATTGTCAGGACTCCGACCGAAGGTGGCTCCCCTTCCCGTTCGGGTGGCGCTCGGCGGTCGTCGTCGCCGGCCTACTAGCTGCCACTGATTATTTCCTCCCCCTCCTTATGTGTTTATTGAGTGCACCTGTTTTGAGTTGGGTATAATTAGTGAGGCTTTATTAGTCAAGCCGGCCCGCCTGGTTCCTTGTGCGGGATTAATTATTGTGACCTTCTGTTTTGTGTAACTTGTGTGCACGTCTGTGGGTTACGTGTTTTTCTGGACAGTTTATGTCCCCCTGTTTGGGGCGTTTGTTTTGTTATATGCCCTGTGTTTTCGTGGGGTTGGCTTATGTTCGCCGTTTTTGTGCATTAAAGTAGCACTCCCCTGAACTCTGCTTCCTGTGCCTGACTTCTCACCCACTACACTCAGAACGTTACAGTCATTTAGGCAGGTTGAAACATGTTGGTATTACAGACTCAGTCAGGAATAGATTAAATATGTCAGTGAAGACACATTCCAGTTGGTCAGCACATGCTCGGAGTACACATCCTGATAATCCGTCTGACCCTGCGACCTTGTGATTTTTGACCTGTTTAAAGGTCTTACTCACATCGGCTAAGGAAAGCTTGATCACACAGTCGTCCAGAACAGCTGCTGCTCTCATACATGCTTCAGTGTTGCTTGCCTCGAAGTGACCATAGAAGTAATTTAGTTCATCTAATAGGCTCGTGTCACTGGGCAGCTTGTGGCTGTGCTTCCCTTTGTAGTCCGTAATAGTTTGCAAGCCCTGCCACATCCGACGAGCGTCGGAGCCCGTGTAGTACAATTCAATCTATAAGGGCACAAGGTGAGACCCAAATGCAGACACAGGAGGCAGATGGTTGAGCTCCGATATGTATTATAGCAAAAGGGGTAGGCAAAAGGCAGGTCAGGGACAGGCGAGAGTTCATAAACCAGGTCAGAGTCCAAACAGTACCAGGCGATAGGCAGGCTCGAGGTCTGGACAGGCAGGGGTTCAATGATCAGGACCGAGTCCAAACAGTACAAGTGTATTGGCAGGCTCGTGGTCAGGCAGGCAGATTCCCAGTGAGGCAGATACCCAGTGTCAAAAACCAGGAGGGCTAGGATAAAACAGAGACTGTGAAAAATAGGAGCTAGGGAAAACGCTGGTTGACTTGGAAATACAAGACGAGCTGGCACAGAGAGACAGGAAACACAAGGATAAATACACTGGGGACTAATAGGGGAAACAGATGACACCTGGAGGTGGGTGGAGACGATCACAAAGACAGGTGAAACAGATCAGGGCGTGACACAATCTTATTCCTGTATTGCCGCTTTCCCTGTTTGATTGTTTCGTAGAAGGGCATAGCGGGTCTTCTTATAAGCGTCCAGGTTAGTGTCCCACTCCTTGAAAGCGGCAGCTCTACCCTTTAGCTCAGTGCGGATGTTGCCTGTAATCCATGGCTTTTGGTTGGGATATGTACGTACGGTCACTGTGGGGACGATGTCATCAATGTACTTATTGATGAAGCCAGTGACTGATGTGGTGTACTCCTCAATGCCATCGTAAGAATCCCGTAACATATTCCAGTCTGTTCTAGCAAAACAGCCCTTAAGCTTAGCATCTGCGTCATCTGACCACTTCCGTATTGAGCGAGTCACTGGTACTTCCTGCTTTAGTTTTTGCTTGTAAGCAGGACTCAGAAGGATAGAGTTATGTTTAGATTTGCCAAATGGAGGCTGAGGGAGAGCTTTGTACGAATCTCTGTGTGTGGAGTAAAGGTGGTCTAGAGTTTTATTTAATCTGTTTGCACATGTAACATGCTGGTAGAAATTAGGTCAAATGGATTTAAGTTTCCCTGCATTAAAGTCCCCGGCCACTAGGAGCACCGCCTCTGGATGAGCATTTTCTTGTTTGCTTATGGCCTTATACAGCTCGTTGAGTGCGGTCTTAGTGCCAGCATCGGTTTGTTGTGGTAAATAGACAGCTACGAAAAATATAGATAAACTCTCTCGGTAAATGTTGTGGTCTACAGCTTATCATGAGATACTCTACCTAAGGCGAGCAAAACCTTGAGACTTCCTTAATATTAGATTTCGTACACCAGCTGTTACTGACAAATAGACACAGACCGCCACCCCTTGTCTTACTAAAGGCAGCTGTTCTATCTAGCCAATGCACGGAAAACTCAGCCAGCTGTATGTTACCCATGTCGTTGTTCAGCCACTACTCGATGAAACATAAGATATAACAGTTTTTAATATCCCGTTGGTAGTATAGTCTTGATCACATCCAGTTTATTCTCCAATGATTTCACATTGGCTAATAGGACTGATGGTAGACGCTGATTACCCGTCGAATCCTTACAAGGCACCCCGACCTACGTCCCCGATATCTCTGTCTCTTCTTCATGAGAATGACAGGGATTTGGGCCTTGTCCGGTGTCTGAAGTAAATCCTTTGCGTCCCGATTCGTTTAAAGAAAAAATCTTTGTCCAGTACGAAGAACCTCGGTCTTGTCTTGATTTAGCTGGAGGAAGTTGTGAGCCACCCAAGTATTTACATCACTAATACAGTCTAATAATGTATCTGTGAAGTTAAAATCCTCTAGTGACACAGAAATGTAAAGTTGTGTATCGTCTGTGTAGCATTTAAAATCAATGCTGTGCTTTCTGATAACGCTGCCAAGGAGTAACATATACTTTATAAACTGAACAGTACCAGACCCAAAATCAAACCTCGTGGACGCCACAGCGCCTATTTTGACTCTCGACCAGTTCAATAGGTCCTAAACCAATTTAGAACTGGAGCACAGACGCCAACCCTCTTTTCCAGTCTTTTCAGAAGGACATCATGGTCAACCATGTCGAGTGCAGCACTTAAATCCAAGAGTACAAGGACAGAGAGCTGTTTGGCATCTGTGTTGGCTCTAAGATCATTTACCACTTTAACTAAGGCTGTCTCTGCGCTGTGATGGGCACGAAACAAACTGAGCAATCATGGGAGAAGGGCCTTGGTCAGGGAGGTGACCAAGAACCTGATGGTCACTCTGAATGAGCTCCAGAGTTCCCCTGTGGAGATGGGAGAACCTTCCAGAAGGACAACCATCTCTACAGCACTCTACCAATCAGGCCTTTATGGTAGTGGCCACCCGGAAGCCACTCCTCAGTAAAAGGCACATGACAGCCCGCTTGGAGTTTGCCAAAAGGCACCTAAAGGACTCAGGAAACAAGATTATCTGGTCTGATGAAACCAAGATTGAACACTTTGGCCTGAATGCCAAGTGTCACGTCTGTAAGAAACCTGGCACCATCTCTACGGTGAAGCATGGTGGTGGCCGCATAATGCTGTGGGGATCTTTTTCAGTGACAGGGACTGGGAAGGATGAACGGAGCAAGATGAACAGAGCAAAGTACAGAGAGATCCTTAAACCCAATTGAACATCTCTGGAGGGACCTGAAAATAGCTATGCAGCGACGCTCCCATCCAACCTGACAGAGCTTGAGAGGAACTGCAGAGAAGAATGGAAGAAACTCCCCAAATATAGGTGTGCCAAACATGTAGCGTCATACCCAAGAATACCCAAGGCTGTAATCACTGCCAAAGGTGCTTCAACAAAGTACTGAGTAAAGGGTCTGAATACTTATGTAAATGTGATTTATTTTAATTTGAATACATAAAATAAAATGTAAAAAACTGCTTTTCCTTTGTCATTATGTGGTATTGTGTGTAGATTGATGAAGAAAAACAACAAATTAATAAATTTTAGAATAAGGCTGTAACAAAATTTGGGAAAAGTAAAAAAGTCAAGGGGTCTGAATACTTTTCCAAATGCAATGTACTTGAACAGATTTCCTAAATGAATGTAATTTATAGCTGAATTCCTGGTGATTTAAGTATTTCCTTCCCCCAAAACTAAAATCCCTCCCCCAAAATATATAGTAATATATATATATATATATTAGTTTAGTTTTTTTGCACAAAAAAAACAAACAAAAAAAAAAAAACGCTTGCGGGCTGGTTTTGGCCCATGGCCACCTGTTGCCTTTTGCCGACCCTGTTACGTCAGAAGGCATGGACCAAAGCGCAGCGTTGTAAGTGTTCATGATTTTTATTGATCAAAACACTGTAACGAAATAACAAACAGTTCTGTAAGGTAAATCAACTATACAGAAAACAACTAACCACAAAACACAGGTGGGAAAAAGTTTACCTAAGTATGATTCCCAATCAAAGACAACGATAGACAGCTGCCTGTGATTGGGAACCACACTCGGCCAAAAACAAAGAAATAGAAAACATAGAAATAAAGAAACTAGAATGCCCAACCTAGTCACACCCTGGCCTAACCAAAATAGAGAATAAAAGCCTCTCTATGGCCAGGGCGTGACAGACCCCTGGTCTATGCTAAAATACATCTAAAGTTGTGTCGTTCATCTGGGCACAACAAAATTACAGATGGTTTAAAACACACTAAAGTCTACCAACCTTGCAATTATATTAGAGGCTAGACAATCATGGTCCCATAACAATGTGTTTCTTTGGTCCATTCTTTTCCATCCTGTCCCACCATACACCTGCCTCAATCTCCAGACAGGTCAGTCTGCTCCCAGACAACTTTATTAAACTGGAACAACTTTCACCCAGATGAATTTCTCTCGCTCTGTTCTCTTCTCTGTTCTTTGTTTCTCCTACCTTCTCCAGTACAATGCACTCCTCAGAACCCAGCATTCCAAAATAATGTTTGTGTGTGTGTGTGCCCGTGTGTCTGCAACCGTGTGTGCACGTGTGTGTGTGTTAGTGGTTTACAAGGAGTAGTTCTGGCTTTAGCCTCCTTCCCAAACTAATTACAGCCAGTGATTTTTGGCTTGTTTGCGGCTCAGAGGTTATTCCATTTTGATTTACGGAGGAGAACACAGTATATGGATGTGAGGGAATATTGTGTTTATTGTGCCTGACATACCTGCCATCCAACCGGGTCTCAGTATACACTCTCTCTCTCGCTTTCGCTCTCTCGCTCTCGTTCTGTCAGTGAGTGCACTTTGTAATTGGAATGCAGCCCTTTCTTCCTTGACTGGAAACCATGGCAATGATAAAAATAGTTCCCTTGCGAAATTGCAAGTCTTCTTACAGAGGTGGGAGGGGGGATTCAGACATTTGTGTTAATCTGTGTGTTTTTTGAGTCGTTGGTGTTATTTTGTGTTGAGAATTCGCAAGTGTACAATAAGCACACAAATGAAGCAAACGTGTAAATATTACACAGTGGCGCCCCCATCTGTCTCAATGTTAAAAGCTCTGATTCAGAGTTGTCTGGTCCAGTTACTTAGGGGAGAGTGGGGTAACACAGAACCCAAACCGGCAATTTAGCTTGTTAGCTTGCACTTGCTAGCTAATTTGTCCTATTTAGCTAGCTTGCTGCTGCTAGCTAATTTGTCCTATTTAGCTAGCTTGCTGCTGCTAGCTAATTTGTCCTATTTAGCTAGCTTGCTGCTGCTAGCTAATTTGTCCTATTTAGCTAGCTTGCTGCTGCTAGCTAATTTGTCCTATTTAGCTAGCTTGCTGCTGCTAGCTAATTTGTCCTGGGATATACACATTAGGTTGTTATTTTACCTGAAATGTACAAGGTCCTCTACTCCGACAATTAATCCACACATAAAACAGTCAACCAAATAGTTTCTAGTCATCTCTCCACCTTCCAGGCTTTTTCATTGTTGAATGTATATGGTGATTGGCATCTAAATTCTCATAGTATTGCCACGACAACCGGCAACAGTTCGTCTTTCAATCACCCACGTGGGTATAACCAATGAGGAGATGGCACGTGGGTACCTGCTTCTATAAACCAATGAGGAGATGGGAGAGGCAGGACTTGCAGCGCGATCTGCTTCAGAAATAGGAATGACTTCTAGCCCTTGGCAACACAGATGCTCGTTGACGCGAGCAGTGTGGTCAGGGTATTAGGAGAGACATTTTTTACATTCAGCATCACTCTGTTAATGAAATATAGTATTATTTCTAGCAAATATATCAACATATATTTCAGGATGTTGTGTATCCCTGGAAATAATCAGAATTCATGTAAACATTACAGTTTGGAAAACATAGCTATGCCGCCTACAAATCTATGTATTGATTGAAATATTAGCACTACATTTTTGAAACCATCTTCATTTCCCAAAAACAGTTAATCATAATCACAATCGCTTTTTTGTCTTTTAATATTTTGAAGCATATTTTAACACAGGCTTAACACCAAACAAACACTTTGTACCTTTTAAAATGAACAGAAGCCAGGCCCTGTTGTAACCTCATATCCCACCAATAATGCCTTGCAT
Source organism: Oncorhynchus keta (assembly GCF_023373465.1). Taxonomy (NCBI): domain Eukaryota; kingdom Metazoa; phylum Chordata; class Actinopteri; order Salmoniformes; family Salmonidae; genus Oncorhynchus; species Oncorhynchus keta. The sequence goes on along the minus strand of NC_068449.1, from coordinate 50,297,877 downwards.
TACACTTGGGAAGAAAACACTTCAATTTGCTCAACTTCCCCAAGCCTCAACTTACCCCAAGACAAACATTTTGACTGTATTACCCCACACAGCTACAAGGATGCACTTTCATGCTAGGTTTAGGGCCTCACATTGAAGCTTATAGAGACCCCAACTGATATATAGAACACTCTTAAGATTATCTACTTTGGTTTAGAAGCATCATGAAACCTCTAACACAATAAATTATTTAGACTTTTTTAGACCTAACTTGCTTACCACTTTTTCCATGTGGTTTCTTCCTTCATAGACACCATGAAATGACCTCTTCCTAAATATTTGGTCAAATTATACATTTTGTGTAGGGTTTCCTAGAAACAAGGGTGGCTCAACTGACCCCTTTGGCTCAACTTACTCTGCTCTCCTCTACTGTCACGGAGTATGGATGTCTGACAGTTAGCCTACATATGATAGCTGTTAGACTGACAGTCTATTGACTCTGGTTGTATCTCACATTGAAAAGATATCATCAAGGCATCTCGAGGAATTGTACCTCGTCCTGTGAGTTGTACGCTAAAACAAATTGTTACTCATGAACGCATGGGAGTCATTCATAAACCCCTCGTATTTCTGCTGATATGAGAGGTCAATGAACATCTACACTGGTCCTCTGAGGAGGCCATTTTCTGAAGACTGGAGGAATCTCTCCACATGTCAATGAAGCCTGTAAAGTCAGCTTGACCATTAACCTGAGGCATCTCAGGAAAGCACCCTGCCTCGTTGTGATATGGCAGAGCAGGGAGAGAGGTGGAGCGCTCACACACACCGCGGGAGAGAGGTGGAGCGCTCACACACACCGCGGGAGAGAGGTGGAGCGCTCACACACACCGCGGGAGAGAGGTGGAGCGCTCACACACACCGCGGGAGAGAGGTGGAGCGCTCACACACACAGCGGGAGAGAGGTGGAGCGCTCACACACACAGCGGAGGAGAGGTGGAGCGCTCACACACACAGCGGGAGAGGTGGAGCGGGAGAGAGGTGGAGCACTCACACACACAGCGGGAGAGAGGTGGAGCGCTCACACACACAGCGGGAGAGAGGTGGAGCGCTCACACACACAGCGGGAGAGAGGTGGAGAAGCGGAGAGAGGTGGAGCGCTCACACACACAGCGGGAGAGAGGTGGAGCGCTCACACACAGCGGGAGAGAGGTGGAGCGGGAGAGAGGTGGAGCGCTCACACACACAGCGGGAGAGAGGTGGAGCGCTCACACACACAGCGGGAGAGAGGTGGAGCGCTCACACACACAGCGGGAGAGAGGTGGAGCGCTCACACACACAGCGGGAGAGAGGTGGAGCGCTCACACACACAGCGGGAGAGAGGTGGAGCACTCACACACACAGCGGGAGAGAGGTGGAGCGCTCACACACACAGCGGGAGAGAGGTGGAGAAGCGGAGGAGAGCTGAAATGTCCCACCATCCTTTCCAAACAGTCAGCATGACCACTTTAATTCTAATCAAGCTGCCAAGTCTGAAAGAAGGAGGGGTGAGAGAGGGAGGGAAAGAGGGGAGAGGAATGAGAAAGAATGGACATGAAGAGATAAAGAGAGGCATAGGGAGGAAGAGAGAGCAAGGGAGAGGATAGCAGACTGAAGGGGTTCACAGTAGCACTACCTGACCTCTTCCTTCCTCTTCTTTCTAGCTCTTCCTTTGATGCAGGAAAAGAGGGCGAAGTGCTCGGGAAATAGGATTCCTTTCAGTCCCTCCGCTCAAAGAGGCTTATAATGTGGCCCTGTCAAGCAGACAAAGTGGGAATCCACTTCAAGTGTGGACAGAAGGACAATAGGTTGTCTGTATTAGGGTCTTGCAACAAACAGAACACAAACCCATCTACACAACCATTTCAACAACAATATCCTCACTCTGAACTCAATCAACAATAACTCAGGGTTTTGAAATTGAAAGATACCTGTGATTCCTTTCTGGAACAAAAGGAAAAGCAAAGTGTTCTCTTCCCTTTCTTTCTTTACTTCAGTGCTGACAACTAGGGTTGCAAAATTCCGTGAACTTTCAATAAATTCTCAGATTTCTCCCGAAATCCCAGAATCAGGAGGGAATAAGCAGGAAATCCAGAATCATCCAACCAGGTATTCTGGAAAACCAGATCATGTATTAAATGTTCCCGAAATTTTGCAACCCTACTTACAACAGACGGTTGGTTGAGTTACAACGGTTCTGTGGCCTTGCTTAGAACACATAGCTAGCGGGCTGACAGGAAGCTTTTGAAGTAATGTACTGAGGTATTGTTTGTGTTCCATCTCCATTCAGGTATGGATGTGTGGGGGCAGTATGTACGACGTACCATGCTCCCGAGTTGGACATATCTACAGGAAATACGTCCCCTACAAAGTGCCATCTGGAACAAGCCTAGCCAGAGTAAGTTAGACTGACCAGACCAATACACTGCTTCCATCAACTGGTTATGGCTAACATGCGGCCATTTTGACTGGTTGTCTATTAATTAATTGGCACATGGCTGATAGTCAAACTGAGGATGTAGGTCCAGCCATCTATCTGATTTAAAATGAGGTCTGACTAACTCTGCACATTGTGACCTGTGCTGTGATAAGCTAAACTCACAGACAGTCCATCGCCTTACCCCATCTCTCCCTCCCTGTCTCTCTCCCTTATCTCAGAACCTGAAGAGGGTGGCTGAGACATGGATGGATGAGTACACAGAGTACATCTACCAGCGTCGTCCAGAGTACCGCCACCTGTCCACTGGGGACCTGACGGCCCAGAAGGAGCTGAGAAGACACCTCAAGTGTAAAGACTTCAAGTGGTATATGAACGCTGTGGCCTGGGACCTGGCCAAGTACTACCCCGCTGTGGAGCCGCTGCCTGCCGCCTGGGGAGAGGTAGGAAGTTAGGAATACACACAGAACCACCACCACACATACAAGAGCACGTACGCACACAGACAGAGCTAACACACCTACAGAACGAATGAACACACCCGCAAGAGCCGGTACACACACACACACGAACAGAAAAGCATACAGCATATAAAAGCATATGTGATTACCTTAGAATCCTAAATTAAACGTCAGGTCATGTTTTCGAGGTCACTTACTGAGGCATTGATACAAATAATAGGACTTCTCACATTACTTAGGCCTACATAAACCCACTGTCTTACATGTCACCAATAACAGCTAAGTCTGAGCAGTATCCACAGGCTGATTTGGTTTCTTGCGTATTTTTAGCTGGTATTGTGATGAATGAATCTATTTCCAGACACCAATACATCAGCTAAGAGACAGTCCCTGAATGCCTCCACAGGTGTGTCACGGAAGGCTATTATTCCACCAGAGCTCTATCCCAAATGGCACCCTATTCCCTTTATAGTGCATTGCTTTTGACCATGGCCCAAAATAGTGCACTATATAGGGAATAGGGTGCCATTTGGGACTCTTCCATGTTCATTGATTTATGAATGTCTGGTGCTCGCTGAAACGTAATGCGTTTCTCATATGGGACAGGCAGCCAGCAGCCTGCTAATGAAATGTTTTAGAGTAGACAGTGTCACAAAACGGACACAGCTGGACTGTCTGTTTCTCGATCCCCAGAAACCATAAGTAGCAGATTTTACTTTACATTGTTCATAAACATGACATGCAGTTTGCTGCATCGTATTCTGAGATATATATAATGCCTCTCTGTGTTACCTGTGAAGGGACGGGGCTGGAGATGGCCTTGGCATTTTATTACTATCTCACTCTATCTGTTCTTTGGCACACACACACAATCTCACTTTATCTGTGCTCTGTGAGGATGGGATCTAGCCTCAGGCAATCATACCCATAAATGCAGGAGCTGGAATCCGGTTGCCTGGAATCCACACTCTTATGCGCCGTTCACCATTTACAGTTGAAGTCGGAAGTTTACATACACCTTAGCCAAATACATTTATATGCGTTTTTTCACAATTCCTGACATTTAATCTCAGTAAAAAGTCCCTGTCTTAGGTCATTTAGGATTACCACTTTATTTTAAGAATGTGAAATGTCAGAATTATAGTAGAGATGATGATTTATTTCAGCGTTTATTCCTTTCATCACATTCCCAGTGGGTCAGAAGTTTACATACACTCAATTAGTATTTGGTAGAGTTGCCTTAAAATTGTTTAACTTAGGTCAAACGTTTTGGGTAGCCTTCCACAAGCGTCCCACAATAAATTGGGTGAATTTTGGCTGATTTCTCCTGACAGAGCTGGTGTAACTGAGTCAGGTTTGTAGGCCTCCTTGCTCTCGCATGCTTTTTTAGTTCTGCCCACAATTTTTCTATGGGATTGAGGTCAGGGCTTTGTGATGGCCACTCCAATACCTTGACTTTGTTGTCCTTAAGCCATTTTGCCACAAGAAGTATGCTTGGGGTCATTGTCCATTTGGAAGACCCATTTGCGACCAAGCTTCAACTTCCAGACTGATGTCTTGAGATGTTGCTTCAATATATCCACATAATTTTCTTTCCTCATGATGCCATCTATTTTGTGAAGTGCACCAGTCCCTCCTGCAGCAAAGCACCCCCACAACATGATGCTGCCACCCCCGTGCTTCACGGTTGGGATGGTGTTTTTTGCCTTGCAAGCCTCCCCCTTTATCCTCCAAACATAACGATGGTCATAATGGCCAAACAGTTCTATTTTTGTTTCATCAGACCAGAGGACATTTCTCCAAAAAGTACTATCTTTGTCCCCATGTGCAGTTGCAAACTGTAGTCTGGCGTATTTATGGCGGTTTTGGAGCAGTGGCTTAATCCTTGCTGTGCGGCCTTTCAGGTCGATATATGACTTGTTTTATTGTGGATATAGATACTTTTGTACCTGTTTCCTCCAGCATCTTCACAGGGTCCTTTGCTGTTGCAAAGAGGCACTGAGTTTGAAAGTAGGCTGTGAAATACATCCACAGGTACACCTCCAATTGACTCAAATTATGTCAATTAGCCTATCAGAAGCTTCTAAAGCCATGACATAATTTTCTGGAATTTTCCAAGCTGTTTAAAGGCACAGTCAACTTAGTGTATGTAAACGTCTGACCCACTGGAATTGTGGTACAGTGAAATATAAGTGAAATAATCTGTCTGTAAACAATTGTTGGAAAAATTACTTGTGTCATGCACAAAGTAGATGTCCTAACCGACTTGACAAAGCTATAGTTTGTTAAGAAGAAATTTGTGGAGTGGTTAAAAAAACAAGATTTAATGACTCCAACCTAAGTGTATATAAACTTCCTACTTCAACTGTAAATAGTGGGGATTCCAGGCTAAGAATCAGGTATTCATGGAGATTGTTTTTTTCCATAGCGAGGTTTGGTACAGGATTGGTTTTAATCATCACTGATATACATCATTCACTATGATGGAATACATCATTCACTAATTAATTCATCCTATGTGCCGGAAGGAAACCACATCCTCCTCTCAAGCCACTGAAACATTTCAGAAACCTCACGGCGAACATGTTGTACGTTAATATGAAAAATGAAATTAGTTTTGCATTACATATAATTGGATTCCTTGCTCTGCCTTCTTTTAGAAAATCTTACTTTCTCTGTTTTTCTGACGTCCTGGCCCCTGGGTCAGAGGTCAGGGTACTAATGATAATAGGTAGAATGGAAGGCCGTCTCAGCGGTGACCCACCTTTCCCACTCTTCACTGTTCACGTCTACAAGTCCATTAGCACAAATTGTACAAGCACACACACACACACACACAACACAAGTCCCAGCTTATTCCCGTCCCCGCTGATTAACCACCCCTTCCGTATTAGCCAGAGGTGAAAATGGATAGTAAATAATAAGTGAAGCGGTGTATCTCTTGATGAGAAAATGTTTGCACAGTAGGTAAATATCTCCTCTTTCCTCCCCCGGGTGAGGATGGTAGTAATTTTATCGTCAGGCTGACAGCTTCATGTGCCATCTCTTCCCTGGCTCTCACCCTGCCTGTCCCCCCGCCTGTCCCCCCGCTGTCACCCCACCTGATCTATGGATCTATAAAGAGCTCTCAGTGGGTATTCAAGTCCAGATTGCAAGGCAGGAGAGGGAGAGAGAGAGAAAGGGATAAGATCAGAGGGACAAAGAGAGAGTGAGATTGTGAGACAGACATAGAGGAGAGAGAGCTCAGATTAAACTTCCTCTACATCTCTGGAAGATGACGATCAGGGGCCAGCCTTCTCGACACCTCGGCCTTGGAGCTGTGCAGACTGGGTAAATAGGGGGCTGTCGATCTGACACCCTCCCTACCATCCAATCTGCCCCCCACAACTCCACACCACGGCTCCTTCAATAGGTCTAAATCACTTCAAGTGATGCAATCATCAGGCATTTTGATTCGGCTCTAACTGTGTCTCCAGATCAGCGCTGGCATGTTGATAGGCATGGCATCAGGGATAAGCACTGTGTTTTGCTCCTGGGCCCATTTCAGACAGATGAGGCTTGGGAAAAGTGGAGAGTGAAGGCCCATTATGCAGTACAATTCGCACACCATTATTGGTCTTTCAGAGCGATCAGCAGTTTACTCCTAATGACCCTGTGGTTAAATGCACTTTGTCGATGCGGGTGGCAGGGAGTTTGATTATTTGAGGTTTCTGAATTGCAATGCAGGTTGGTATTATTTTGCATTTCCAACTGCACTTCTGGCAAAACTTCTGGTGTTATTACACGATAATGCTGCTCCGCGGGTGCCTGATAGGCACAAAAGTGCCAAGTTTGTTGGCAGCATTTAAAGGACTAAACTCTTAATATTGTTTGACATGTAAAATACTGTAGAACTTTGCAGCAATGATTTGTATTATTGGTATGTATCATCCTTTTGGAATAGTGTCCGATTGAATTAGGTCTATCTAAGGGAAACAGTGTTTCCCTGTCTTTTCTCATTGGCTGCATCCTATAAGTCATCTTATCTCAGAGTAGAACTATGTGTGGGTGACGATGTGACCTTCCAGAGATGGGGCTGCCTGTAGAAAATTGGTCACATCTGACCTGTAGCTAATGGATGTTTCTGTTGTTGTTCACTTGTCTTGAATATTTCACTCCTTCATGATGGGAAAAGGGGAGAGCCTCTCTAGTTTAGATGCAGGAGCAACCAAAGAGGCAGAAAGCACTGAGGCCAGAAATTGTCGTGTCTTTGGCTATGCCGATTAAGTGATATGACATGCTATTCTATAAAGTCCTTTCTCTGTAATTAATATTACCTGATTGAGCTAATCATGTAAATGTAATTAACTAGAAAGTCGGGGCACCACAAAATAATATTTATAGAGCTGCTGTCCTCTGAATAAACTCTTAAAGACCTAGTAATATTTTACATCAATAGCAGTCAATATTAATCGTCACCTTATTTCAGTCTCATCTGAAAGTTGTAAATTCTTGCTTATCTCCACGAACCCTGGCTAACAAGTTGAATCAGCAATACAAAATTGGGTTTAATTACAGAACAGATATGACAGCTGGTTACCCAAAGAAAAGGGGGCTGGGTTTGAGTGAAAGAGCAGGAACACTGGAGAACTAAGGGAGAAGTGATGTCTCTATCGGGCCTTAGGAAGCTACTCTATTGTAAATACAGAATCTTATGCATTTTAAATTACCGCCCATTTGGAAAAGGAAAATACAATAAATATTTACTCTGAGCTGCACTTCGGTAGGTTGGATGGCCGTGTTGCCCAACAGTCCTTTGTCCTTTGAAGAATGTCTCTGGTGGTAAATTGGATACGTCGCAGTAACGTCGTTGTGTCGTAGACGGGATACTCTGTCTGTTCTTTCCTAGCCCACCTTTGCAGCTGCTGTTGCTAACTCAACGGCTAGGAGGTATCACTTCTGTAGTGAATAAGAGTTCAAAGTTCCGTCCATTCGCAACCAAAGCTCACACTGAGGTTGGCTTCGTTCTGTAGTTATTATCTGAACCCTTCTGACATCAGATCGTCATCCTAATGTACCCACAACAGGAGGTTATATTGTCGTCACGGCTTTATATAGGAAGGAAGAGGAAGGCGTGTTTCATTGGTTATAACCAATGTCTCTTCACGTGGGCGGGCCACTGAGTCGGGCCTAATTCACTCATGAAAACCCAATTCTCACATTTTAGAAGCTAAAATCACATTTCATCCCATCACAAATAATTTCATATTCAAACATTTAAATTGCACAACGATTCCATGTGAATCTGATAACTATAATGTGTAGACTTTCCACTGTATAGTTACTCATCCTATCATTGATGAGAATGTCTCGGATGACAACCGAACTGACATCATATTCATTAAGTACCAACGCATATGTTCAACTGGTTGGGTTACCAAAATATGGTTAATTTCCCCCCACCTTCTGATGTTCCCAGAATCACTATGTTAACCAAGGGATTTTCAATAGTCACATCAGTAGGGTAGAGAGAGGAAAAAGGGGGGAAGAGGTATTTATGACTGTCATAAACCTACCCCCCAGGCCAACGTCATGACAAAATGTGTCGCCATATTGTAGAGAATTTATCTGTCATTCCGTCAGTTTAGTTTTTGTTGCTCCATTTTTCACAGCTCAAGAGTTTTTATCTCAACTCCACAAAAGAAACACAGGTTATCCTGACCCAAATAAAATACGTAATCTGTACTCTGTTATTAGAAAAACATGCACAACATTGAGGAGAGCTGACATTGAGTTACATTTTTATAATCAACATTTTCAGAGCCAACCATAGTGTTGTTGTCAGACATTCTCCACACTAACAGTCAAACAATCACCATTATTTGCTACAGCCCTAGCTAATGTCTTTGGCCCCATCTAGTGGTGAGCAGGGGTAACAACTTTTATAAGAGAGTCAACCCTGTGCAAAACACCTCTGAGTATTCCATCCCTGGTCTCCTTCCTGTCAAATACTGTGACTCACCCACCTCTCTCTCTCTCTCTCTCTCTCTCTCTCTCTCTCTCTCTCTCTCTCTCTCTCTCTCTCTCTCTACTCTCTCTACTCTCTCTACTCACTCTGTCTACTCAGTCTACTCACTCAACTCACTCTCCCCCTCTCCTCCTTTGGCCTCTCTCCTCTCCTCTCCTCTGCCCTCGCCTTTGTCTCTCTTCTGAATGTGTTAGTGAGGGCCACAGAGACAGACAGAGACCAGGCTACTTTAGATGCAGTGCATCTGGATTCATGCATTATTGAGCCATACTGTGACACGAGCCAAGCTCACCTGAATGCTATAGAGAGAATTAGGCAAATGACACAGTGTTTGAGAGCCGAGTAACTCTGAAACTTTTAAAGTTTTCACAGTAGGGGGGCGCCTATTAACTCTGGTTTAGAGGGAGGAAGATGCTCCAGGAATGAATTAGCTTATCTCTTACAGTCACTGGTGAGAGTAGATCTTGTCAGCAAACTGTGAGAGCTTTGATACCATGTCAGATCATACGCTGTTACTTAAAACAACATACTGTGTATAGATAGTTGGCTGCTTGTACTAAGTTACTGTGTTCAGTGTGTTTGGAAGGTTGCCATGGATTCCACTCACTATACACTGGAGTCCTGTGATCAGAGCGTTGAGCATTAGAGAGAAGCCGGAGTATCTCACCCTGTGGTCTCTATATTTATAGATGTATATTGCACGATGTGTGTGTGTGTGTGTGTGTGTGTGTGTGTGTGTGTGTGTGTGTGTGTGTGTGTGTGTGTGTGTGTGTGTGTGTGTGTGTGTGTGTGTGTGTGTGTGTGTGTGTGTGTGTGTGTGTGTGTGTGTGTGTGTGTGTGTGTGTGTGTGTGTGTGTGTGTGTCTTCACCGAGGCCTCCCTTTCGCTGTTTTTGGGAGGCTTCAAATTGTGTGTGTGTTTGGTTTTAACTGAGCCCTCTCTCTCTTTGTGTCCTCTTAGATTCGTAACGCTGCATCAGGTCTGTGTATAGACTCCAAGCACGGCCCCACAGGGACAGAGCTGCGACTGGACGCCTGTCTGAAGGAGGGTGCTGAACGCACCTGGGCACACGAACAGGTAGGTACAACCGGAGCCATGTACTGTATAGTAGGGCGTATTCTATACTATATTATACTGTATAGTAGGGTGTAGACTATATTATATTATACTAGTAGGGTGTAGTCTATACTATATTATACTGTATAGTAGGGTATAGGTTTAGTCTATACCATATTATACTGTATAGCGTGGTGTAGTCTATACTATATTATACTGTATAGTAGGGTATAGGTTTAGTCTATACCATATTATACTGTATAGCGTGGTGTAGTATATACTATATTATACTGTATAGTAGGGTGTAGTCTATACTATATTAAACTGTGTGGTACAGTGTAGTCTATACTATATTATAGTGTAAAGTAGGGTGTAGTCTATACTATATTATACTGTATAGTAAGGAGTAGACTATACCATATAATAATGTATAGTAAGGTGTAGTCTATACTGTATGGTGTAGTCTGTACTATATTATACTGTATCGTATGGTGTAGTCTATACTATATTATACTGTATAGTAGTGTTTAGTCTATACTATACTGTATGGTACAGTGTCGTCTATACTATATTATACTGTATAACGGGGTATGGTCTATACTATTAGCACATCACCGGCTCGGGGCGGCAGGGTAGCCTAGTGGTTAGAGCGTTGGACTTGTAACCGGAAGGTTGCAAGTTCAAATCCCCGAGCTGACAAAGTACAAATCTGTCGTTCTGCCCCTGAACAGGCAGTTTAACCCACTGTTCTTAGGCCGTCATTGAAAATAAGAATTTGTTCTTAACTGACTTGCCTAGTAAAATAAAAGTAAAATAAAAAAATAAAAAATAATTCATTCAGTCAGTCAGTATTAGTCAGGTATGGCCCCTCCATGAGTCCGGCCTGTTAGTCAGTCAGGAATTACCCCTCCATGAGTCCGGCCTGTTAATCAGTCAGTCATATTGCCCCTTGCAAGAAATACCTTTTTGGGAAGGAACCCTGCAAATCCTTTGATTAAAGATTATAATTTCAATCGTTTGATTAAAGATTAGTTACAACATGTGCTGTCTGCAAAACAGCCATCACAACACTTAGTCTCACAAAATAACCATAACATATGAAATACACAGAACTACACTAAAAGGAAAATTCCACCCAAAAATTATATTTTGGTATTTGTTTCATTAGTCCATTGTTGATATAGTCCCAAAATGGTTTTGCCTTTCAGCAATCAAGATATACAACTTTCAAAATACAGCAATACAGCTGGTACGATGCATTTATTATCATTTTGCATCATACTGGCATTATTTCTGTATTTTAAAAGGAATATTTGCTGAACACTTGATTGCTGACATGAAAAACATATTAGTAGTATATCAACAACAGACTAATGAAATAAATACCAAAAGATCATGTTTGGGTGGCATTTTCCTTTAATACAAAACAAGTTTAGGGTACTGTAGCCGGCGATTGCTTCATATGCAACTAATGTTCCTGCTGTTTACTGTTAAATCTGAACAGATCATCACCGCATTCTTGTCCTCATGTTCATCCGCCTCTAAAATGACATTTAGGGTAGTCATACTGTGAACCTCATAACGGAACTTGGATACCATGTTGTGCCTGTGTACTTGTTTGTACTCAGATATTTACATTTGGCTGGAGAGAGGACATCAGGCCAGGGGATCCTCTCCACACCAGGAAGTTCTGCTTTGACTCCATCTCCCAGAGTTCCCCTGTCACACTGTACGACTGCCACGGCATGAAGGGCAACCAGCACTGGAGCTATAGGAAGGTAACTTTATACAGAATTAAATAGAATTAAATTATATTGTATCTGTATGGTACTTACTTTGCTTTCGTTTTGGCTTTATATTCCATGTGGAACGTAAATTATCAATAAATAATCAAATCATCAACAGAAAGCCTGGTAACTTACATACCGTATGATTACTGTTATAACACCACATCAAACACCTCATCATTCAAATGACCACCACAGCCACAGGACGGTACACAATATCAAAGTCATCAGATATAAAAGATGTAACCGCGTTTTACTCCTGCGTTCCAGGTCGAGGAAAGTAATAGGGGACTTATTTTATCGTCGCACCACTCCTATTTCCTCCACATCGTTTATGGAGGAGAGGAGATCGTTTACTCAGCGCAAAATCAGAGTGTCATTACAGTCCCACCTCTCTTAAGGTTCTGCCTAGAATGACTCGATGAGGTTCAGAGTTGCACAGATGCTAGCGTGAGTCCCAGATCTGTTTGCCACATCCGTTACTGTGGCAAGACAACACAGTCAGGTCTTGAACTCAGGCTACACAGATGCAATAGCCGCTTATTAAAGGGCTGAGGTGGGCTTGAGGCTGTGTGAACACGGTAAAATCAGGAAGGCGGACACATGATACCAGAACAAAATGACTGCCAAGTACCTCTGAGGCGTTCTCCACCTCCTCATCTTCCTCCACAACTTTATCCCTCCCCAGAGAATCCTTTTTCAGTTTGAATCAATCACTGGCTATATTTAAGAGTTTGCGATCACCATAGATAATCGTTTATTGGAAGCCAGGGACGTATTTGTATTTTGTGTTGTCAGTTTTCAACGATTCGTACTTCATTCAATTCCTCTTTCTTTTGCAGCTGAATTTGTTCCTTTTCCCTTTCTGTCATGTGAGGGAGGATGAGCCCAAAGAATAGACATTCAGAAAAGTAATGTAACGGTCCGTTGGAACTCGGGGTTTAAAAACTCTTGTGTGTTGAACTCATATTTCTCAGCCTAGTTTAACTCCCAAATTCAGACCCCTCTCCCCGTGAAATGAAGTAAACTCAGATTAGAATGGAGGGAGGAAAAAACGTGTTGCAGTCAGTTGCTTTGCTCCCCGTCTGTAATCTGTTTGAAGGGAGTGGGAGATGAGAGAGCAGGATTAAACAGCAGCCTGCCTGCCGGAGACAGGCTTACCTGTCTCTACTTTATTTAAATAATTTATCTCAATCCTTCTTTTCCTTCCTTTCTTCTCTTTCTCTGCCTCCTGCTCTCTCTCTCTCTTTCTACCTCATGCATTTTTCTTTCGCTCTCTGTGTCTCTCTCGAACGCTCTCTCTCTCTCTTTGGGCCAACACATACAGGATAAATTGCTGTACCACCTGGTGAGCAGCGGTTGCATGGACTGCAGTCCCGGTGATAAGAGGATTTTCATGAATAAATGTGACCCTGGGTCGGAGACACAGCAGTGGCTGTTCCAGAGAGTCAACGCCACCGTCCTGGACAAATTCAACAGCGCTGTGGCTGCCAGCTCCTAGGAACCACGCGCCAAACCCCACGACAAAAAAAAAACCCAACGTGTGCATTGTAGCAGCAAGCGGCCAGCCAGTTAGCTAGCGGTCCCGTCTCCCAGACCCCCCAGCTCATCAACGTGGGGGCTACCAAGTGGAAGAGAAGGGGGTGGGGGGGCTGGGGCTACGTTTCTGTTCTGTCTGACGGATCCTCTGCCCGATGGGATCAGATCCAAAATGGAGGATAAAGACTCCTTCCTGGCTGAAAGAGATTCTGGGATTCTGCCTGGTTCTGCCCAATGGGCTGATGGGACGTTCAAGGTCGCCGATCCTCAGAAAACCAACCAGACTAGACTAGACCCAAGCTAAGCCGCCACACAGAGGCACCTTGCTGGTCGAGGACACAGAAACTTCCAGAACACTATCCTCTAGGTCCTCTATGGGTCAAAGGTCAAACACGGCAGGTCTAGTAGACTGGATTTGTTTGTATCAGGTTGAAAAAGGAATGTTCCAACTGTCACTCTCTCAAGATTGCATGGTGGTTTTGTACTATATCGGAGGCTCGTGAAATTGTTTGCTCAATTTTGTAAGGCTATTTATTTTCCATTATTATTTTATTAGTATTTATTTTGTGTTAATTTATTTTGTCTTTTTTTTTAAGAACAATAATTTATTAAGTGTATACTTAAATGGGTTTTTCAGATTTCTGGTCACCGTGATTGTACGATTTGAAGTTGTGAAGTTCAGCCAATGAAAATGATGTAGTAAACATGAATAAAATGTGAAAACAATACATGAACTATTGCAATTGTATGGCTGGCGTGTGTGAGCATTTATATGATGACACATCTCACAATAATGTTACATGTAGATAGCAGCCAAGAAGGTGCCCATGGACTTATGATTATGCATGTGGGTGCTCATTCAAAAGTGATGATTGTGTGCCCTCTTTTGAAGAGTTTTCATAACACATCTACATGTGCACTAATAGGACGATTCAGCCTTAGGAAATGTATGCCTTTTTTTTACACGTTTTGATTTAAGCACTTCTTAGTATGTGCTATTCAGACTTACCCTATGCACGTGCATAACAAGGTTTGCGGGTGTGGCTCCCTTGTGCACAATGTATACAATGTATAAAATTCCAGAAAACACGCCCACTGGGGGGCCTACCAATTTGATCAGGGAGTTGTTCTGTTTGTTCATCTTAATCAATCCCTTTATTCGCCCACACCAGTAGAAATCCACTTTTTCGAGCTGAAAGATGATGATGGCCAGAGCTTACCCCTGGTAAGTCATCGTTTTAGTCAAAGTATGATATATTTGGGCTTGAAGTGACACATCCAACCTGCCCACTTTGTGCAAATCCATGTGAATGCAGTCTTTTCTTATGATATGACAGACAGATTATTTTCAGCCTACGTTTCGTTGAATGTTACCACCCACCAGCATGGCATTGTTTATTTTTTTAATTAAAAAAATATATACAGTGCCTTGCGAAAGTATTCGCCCCCCTTGAACTTTGCGACCTTTTGCCACATTTCAGGCTTAAAACATAAAGATATAAAACTGTATTTTTTTCTGAAGAATCAACAACAAGTGGGACACGATCATGAAGTGGAACGACATTTATTGGATATTTCAAACTTTTTTAACAAATCAAAAACGGAAAAATTGGCCGTGCAAAATTATTCAGCCCCCTTAAGTTAATACTTTGTAGCGCCACCTTTTGCTGCGATTACAGCTGTAAGTCGCTTGGGGTATGTCTCTATCAGTTTTGCACATCGAGAGACTGAAATTTTTTCCCATTCCTCCTTGCAAAACAGCTCGAGCTCAGTGAGGTTGGATGGAGAGCATTTGTGAACAGCAGTTTTCAGTTCTTTCCACAGATTCTCGATTGGATTCAGGTCTGGACTTTGACTTGGCCATTCAAACACCTGGATATGTTTATTTTTGAACCATTCCATTGTAGATTTTGCTTTATGTTTTGGATCATTGTCTTGTTGGAAGACAAATCTCTGTCCCAGTCTCAGGTCTTTTGCAGACTCCATCAGGTTTTCTTCCAGAATGGTCCTGTATTTGGCTCCATCCATCTTCCCATCAATTTTAACCATCTTCCCTGCTGAAGAAAAGCAGGCCCAAACTATGATGCTGCCACCACCATGTTTGACAGTAGGGATGGTGTGTTCAAGGTGATGAGCTGTGTTGCTTTTACACCAAACATAACGTTTTGTATTGTTGGCAAAAAGTTCAATTTTGGTTTCATCTGACCAGAGCACCTTCTTCCACATGTTTGGTGTGTCTCCCAGGTGGCTTGTGGCAAGCTTTAAACTACACTTTTTATGGATATCTTTAAGAAATGGCTTTCTTCTTGCCACTCTTCCATAAAGGCCAGATTTGTGCAATACACGACTGATTGTTGTCCTATGGACAGAGTCTCCCACCTCAGCTGTAGATCTATGCAGTTCATCCAGAGTGATCATGGGACTCTTGGCTGCATCTCTGATCAGTCTTCTCCTTGTATGAGCTGAAAGTTTAGAGGGACTGCCAGGTCTTGGTAGATTTGCAGTGGTCTGATACTCCTTCCATTTCAATATTATCGCTTGCACAGTGCTCCTTGGGATGTTTAAAGCTTGGGAAATCTTTTTGTATCCAAATCCGGCTTTAAACTTCTTCACAACAGTATCTCGGACCTGCCTGGTGTGTTCCTTGTTCTTCATGATGCTCTCTGCGCTTTTAACGGACCTCTGAGACTATCACAGTGCAGGTGCATTTATACGGAGACTTGATTACACACAGGTGCATTGTATTTATCATCATTAGTCGTTTAGGTCAACATTGGATCATTCAGAGATCCTCACTGAACTTCTGGAGAGAGTTTGCTGCACTGAAAGTAAAGGGGCTGAATAATTTTGCACGCCCAATTTTTCAGTTTTTGATTTGTTAAAAAGGTTTGAAATATCCAATAAATGTTGTTCCACTTCATGATTGTGTCCCACTTATTGTTGATTCTTCACAAAAAATACAGTTTTATATCTTTATGTTTTAAGCCTGAAATGTGGCAAAAGGTCACAAAGTTCAAGGGGGCCGAATACTTTCGCAAGGCACTGTATATATATATTTTTTTACCCCTTTTTTTCTCCTCAATTTCGTGGTATCCAATTGTTGTAGTAGCTACTATCTTGTCTCATCGCTACAACTCCCATACGGGCTCGGGAGAGACGAAGGTTGAAAGTCATGCGTCCTCCGATACACAACCCAACCAAGCCGCACTGCTTCTTAACACAGCGTGCATCCAACCCGGAAGCCAGCCGCACCAATGTGTCGGAGGAAACACCGTGCACCTGGCAACCTTGGTTAGTGCGCATTGCGCCCGGCCCGCCACAGGAGTCGCTGGTGCGTGATGAGACAAGGACATCCCTACCGGCCAAGCCCTCCCGAACCCAGACGAAATGACGAAAGTCATGCGTCCTCCGAAACATAACCCAACCAAGCCACACTGCTTCTTAACACAGCGCGCATCCAACCTGGAAGCCAGCCGCACCAATGTGTCAGAGGAAACACCGTGCACCTAGCGACCTGGTCAGCGTGCACTGCGCCCGGGCCGCCACAGGAGTCGCTAGTGTGCGATGAGACAAGGATATCCCTACCAGCCAAACCCTCCCTAAACCGGACTACGCTAGGCCCATTATGCATCGCCCCATGGACCTTCCGGTCACGGCCGGCTGCGACAGAGCCAGGGCTCGAACCCAGAGTCTCTGGTGGCACAGCTAGCAATGCGATGCAGTGCCTTAGACCACTGCGCCACCCGGGAGGCTGCTTTAGAGAATTTGGCAGTACATCTAACCGGCCCCACAACCGCAGACCACTTGTAACCACGCCAGCCCAAGACCTTCCACATCTGTCTTCTTGCCCTGCTGGATCTTCTGGGGGTGGGGGGTATTTCTGTCTGTAATAAAGCCCTTTTGTGGGTAAAAACTCATTCTGATTGGCTGGGCCTGGCTCCCCAATGGGTGGACCTGGCTCCCAAGGTCCAGAGTATGACTGTGACAGTGAGTGGGTCCAGAGACATGTTGGACAAAACCCACTGAGTCGATGATGGCTCCGAAAGCCTTTTGGAGTGGGTCTGTGGACTTTTCCATGTGAATATTAAAGTCACCAAAGATTAGAATATTATCTGCTATGACTGCAAGGTCCGATAGGAATTCAGGGAACTCAATGAGGAACGCTGTATATGGCCCAGGAGGCCTGTAAACAGTAGCTATAAAAAGTGATTGAGTAGGCTGCATAGATTTCATGACTAGAAGCTTAAAAGACGAAAACGTCATTTTTTTGTGTAAATTTAAATTTGCTATTGTAAATGTTAGCAACACCTCCGCCTTTGCGGGATGCACGGGGGATATGGTCACTAGTGTAGCCAGGAGGTGAGGCCTCATTTAACACAGTTAATTCATCAGGCTTAAGCCATGTTTCAGTCAGGCCAATCACATCAAGATTATGATCAGTGATTAGTTCATTGACTATAATTGCCTTTGAAGTAAGGGATCTAACATTAAGTAGCCCTATTTTGAGATGTGAGGTATCATGATCTCTTTCAATAATGACAGGAATGGAGGAGATCTTTATCGTAGTGAGATTGCTAAGGCAAACACCACCATGTTTAGTTTTGCCCAACCTAGGTCGAGGCACAGACACGGTCTCACTTATTCACTTACCTTTGATGATCTTCATCAGAATGCACTCCCAGGAATCCCAGTTCCACAATAAATGTTTGTTTTGTTCGATAATGTCCATCATTTATGTCCAAATAGCTACTTTTGTTAGCGCGTTTTGTAAACAAATCCAAAGTCACGAAGCGCATTCACTAGGAGCAGACGAAATGTGAAAAAGTTCCGTTACAGTCCATAGAAACATTTCAAACGATGTATAGAATCAATCTTTAGGATGTTTTTAACATAAATCTTCAATAATGTTCCAACCTGAGAATTCCTTTGTCTGTAGAAAAGCAATGGAACGAGAGCTACCTCTCACGTGAACGACCACGACCGTCATGAGCCTGTGGCACTCTGCCAGACCACTGACTCAAAGAGCCCTTATGAGCCCCTCCTTTACAGTAGAAGCCTCAAACAAATTTCTAAAGATGGTTGACATCCAGTGGAAGCCTTAGGAAGTGCAACATGACCTTATTCATCCAAGCTACTCAATACTGCCCCCAGCCATAAGAAGTTAAAAGGCCATACAATTACAATTATGCATAAGGTCACAGCATTTTATATACTTCACTGTAGGAAAGGGGTGGAAAGGACTGTCATGCTGATATGCTTTAAAAAATATATATATATAATAAGTCCCCACCCCTCAATCAGTAACTTTACTCCCACTCATCTCCAGTTCTATATTCCAACCCTTGATTTCCCTCAGCACATCTCACCTATCTCTGCTGGCCACCCTCTTCGGATTTCTACACGCCATATATCTTTCAACTATGCTGTGATGTTTAACATACAATTTTAATCGATCTCATCTAATAGAATCAACGGATTGTGAGAGTATTAATATATTATCGAGTGACTGACTGAACAGGTCTCTCCAAATCTCCCAGCATGGGTTAATTTACATTTTTGGGGGTTTACAAAAGTTTGTGGCTCAAAACAGGTGGGGCCTAGCCCCCCCAGCCCTAAATGACGGGTCACTACTGGATATGACTAATGAGTTCATCTAATTATACAATTTTTATATGCTTTATAGTTTGCTTCCATGACTGGTATCACATTCATCTCCAGTGATCAGAAGGAAAAATCTTATAAAACAATTGCTATTATTATTTACAATCCCCTTCTCCATGCAGATTACTAATTTACCTAGCTATTATCAATAGCTCCTATCAATTTATAAATTACAGTGCATGGGGAATGGTGTTTTTAAATCTGCATCAGTTACCTGATGTGGAATAGAGTTCCATGTAGTTATGGCTCTATTTAGTACTGTGTGCCTCCCATAGTCTGTTCTGGACTTGGGGATTGTGAAGAGACCTCTGGTGGCATGTCTTGTGGGGTATGCATGGGTGTCTGAGCTGTGTGCTAGTTGTTTAAACAGACAGCTCGGGGCATTCAGCTTGTTAACACTTCTTACAAAAACAAGTAGTGAAAAAATCAAACTCTCCTCCAATTTGAGCCATGAGAGATCTCTCTCAGTAGACATTTAAGGGCCAGCCGTGCTGCCCTGTTCTGAAGCAATTGTAATATTCCTAAGTCCCTCTTTGTTACACCCGACCACACAACTGAACAGTAGTCCAGATGAGACAAAACTAGGGCCTGTAGGACCTGCCTTGTTGATAGTGTTGCAGAGCAGCGCTTTATTATGGACAGACTCCCCCTCCCAGCTTAGCTACTGTTATATCAGCATGTTTTGACCATGCCATTTTACAATCCAGGGTTACTCCACACAGTTTAGTCACCTCAACTTGCTCAATTTCCACATTTTTCATTACAATATTTAGTTGAGGTTTAAGGTTTAGTGAATGATTTGTCCCCAATACAATGATTTTACTTTTTGAAATATTTAGGACTAACTTATTCCGTGCCACACTTTCTGAAACTAACTATCTGTAGCTTAATCGCATAGTGTTGAGTCATTCACATACATAGACACACTGGATTTACTCAAAGCCAGTGGCATGTCGTTAGTAAATATTGCCCTGGGGAATTCTGGTTTCTACCTGGATTATGGTGGAGAGGCTTCCATTAAAGAATACCCTCTGTGGTCTGTTAGACAGGTAACTCTTTATCCACTATATCGCAGGGGGTGTAAAGCCATAACACATACGTTTTTCCAGCAGCAGACTGTGATTGGTAATGTCAAAAGCCCCACTGACATCTAACAAAACAGCCCCCACGGTCTTTTTATCATCAATTTCTCTCAGTTATCAGTCATGTGTGTAAGTGCTGTGCTTGTTTAATGTCCTTCCCTATAAGCACGCTGAAAGTTTATCAATTTGTTTACTGTAAAATAGCATTGTATCTGGTCAAACACAATTTTTTCAAAAAGTTTACTAAGGGTTGGTAACAGGCTGATTGGTTGGCTATTTGAGCCAGTAAAGGGGGCTTTACTATTCTGAGGTAGCGGAATGACTAGCTTCCCTCCAAGCCTGGGGACACACATTTTCTAGCAGGCTTCAATTTAAGATATGGCAAATAGGAATGGCAATATTGTCCGCTTTTATCCCCAGTAATTTTCCATCCAAGTTGTCAGACCTCGGTGGCTTGTCATTGTTGATAGACAACAATACTATTTTCACCTTTTCCATAAAGGTGAAAAACAAATTACAATCCTTGTCTTTCATAATTTGGTCAATTATACTTGGATGTGTAGTGTCGGCATTTGTTGCAGGCATGTCATGCCTATGTTTTCTAATCTTGCAAATGACAAAATCATTAAAGTAGTTGGCAATATCAGTGGGTTTTGTGATGAATGAGCCACCTGGTTCAATGAATGATGGAGCTGAGTTTGCCTTTTTGCCCAAAATTTCATTTAATGTGCTCCAAAGCATTTTACTATCATTCTTTATATCATTTATCTTTGTGTCATAGTATAGTTTCTTATTATTGTTAATCAGTTTAGTCTATGATTTCTCAATTTGCAGTACGTTTGCCAATCAGTTGTGCTGTCAGACTTAGTAGGTGACGTCAGAGGTCAGCATGTGGGAGAAGTGGGAACGCAGAATGAGAGATGGGTTTCCCACTAGTAATTAATTACCAGTTGGCATTCAAGTGTATTTCTCCCAATCGCATGTGGTAAATTCCCAATTCCGACTTGGTTACGAATGCAGCATTAGTTCAAGGTCAGAATACGAGTAAAGAGGAGAATGCATAATATGGAATTAAGTTCCATTTACTCACCTTTAACTTGGGTCTTAATTCCTTTTTTATTAATCTAATCTATTGAAGGTATTCATAATTGTTTTGAATTCAATCAGTCAGCTTTAATAATTTGTTCTGTAGTTACCATAAATGGACATGAGAGGTCAGCTGTGTCCATGTATTCACCACTGCAGCTTCATTCTACTATTTTTGCTCCAAAACTGATATAAAAACAGGCTATAATTTAGATATTACATAGATTGCTCTTGATACGGAGACCTTGACAAAAGTAAGAAAGCGATAAGATACTCTGTGAATGACCAGTTATTCCACGGTCTCTCAAATCATGCCTCACGTCACTATCCCACTTTATTTAATGAAAACAAGTTTTGCTTCTTTGTAGGAGACTGATGTAGAATGTCAAGAAGTCACCTCAATGCTGTCTGTAACACACATTATGTTAATATAGAGCAGGGATGGGCATGTTGAGAGTTAGAATAATAGAATACACAAGGTGTCATTTCAAAATTTGGTTGTGCCTCAATCGTCACTCAATTGTCAGCTAAATGTTTTTAGATTGGTATGTTAGTCTAGCGGCCAGCTATCTAACCTTGTAGTAAGTACGGTCGAATTACCGACCGTAGTTGGCCCCCGTTGATCATTAGTTGGCCCCCGTTGATCAAGTTATAATATTAAAAACCACAAACATTTTCCTCCACCCTATGGCAAAATGTGTAGAAATGCAGGAAATTAGCTGTAAAAATGCTAATTTCTCTGCCTATGGCAAATTGTGTAGAATTACAAACTTGCTTTAAAACACCAAATATTTTCTCTATGCTCCATATCAACATGTGCAGAATTGCAGAAAATGAACTTTAAACTTACTTTGCTGTCATGAGGGAGGCCGCAGACCCACGAGCCACTGCGCCCCATGAGTTCCATTTTTTGTGGTCCCCACCCCAATCAGTTGCCCATCTCTGATATCTCTGATCATTTCAATCCCCTCTAGTTTTAAGTTGTACGTACGGGATACTCATGGTATACGTCGTCCAACGAAATGCTTAATTGCAGGGTCCTTCCTCGACAATGTAGCAACGATAAGAACAATAAACGATAAGAATATGAACAGGGGTACATGGCAGTAGAATAAAACAGATATTAACATTTAGCATCCTCTCATGTTACGCAGAGTGGAACCCAAGAGCAGACTCAGATGAGGAGATTGGGATGAAGTAACCAAGGTATTTATTGAAACACAGGGGGAAGATGGAGTGCAGGCCAGGGGAAGCTTGGGTGGGTTGCAGGAAACCAGGTGCTGAGGCTGGAGCGAGAGGGGTTGGGACAGGGTAAGCAGGTCTGGGGGGGAATCCAGGACAGAGTAGCTGGATGACGAAACATGGAACTGGAGACAAGGACCAGAGTCCGAGCAAGCAGAACTGTAGCGGAGAGGAAAACAGCATCAGGCATGGATAACATGCTCTAATAGCAACAACCGGCTAGAAGCGTAGACTGACTGAGCAGAGATTACAATCTGTGGAAGTGGCAGGGCTGAGTATTTGTAGACGTCTTGATTATGGAATGGGTTGCAGCTGGTGGGGATCTGCTCTGACTCCAGCACACCTTTCTCCGCCCACACAATCACACACACACATAGAGAGAGAGAGAGGGAGGGGGAGAGAGTACTGGGGGAGTGGCGGCTGGTCAAGGAGACACAGGATGAGCAGTAGAGGGCGTTGCAGGAGCAGATGTGACAGTATGTAAGAGTATTGTATACTGAACAAAAATATGAACTCAGTGTTCAATGATTTACAGTTATATAAACTGAGTTACAGTTCATATAAGGAAATCATTCAATTCAAGTACATTTGTTAGGACCTAATCTATTCACATGACTGAGAATACAGATATGCATCTGTTGGTCAGATACCTTAAAAAAAAAAAAATTAAGTTGGGGCATGGGTCAGAACCAGTCAGTTGTGTGTGTGTGTGTATATCTCTATAAAAGGAGGTTGGTGGCACCTTAATTTGGGAGGACGGGCTTGTGGTAATGGCTGGAGAAGAATTAGTGGAATGGTATCAAATAAGTCAATGGTTTCCATGTGTTTTGAATTTCTTACATGTAAGTATTTAATTAGGCAAGTCAGGTAAGAACAAATTCTTATTCACAATGACGGCCTACCCCTGCCAAACCCTAACCCGGATGACACAGGGTCAATTGTGCACCACCCTATGGGACTCCCAATCAAACCCAGGATCGAACCAGGGTCTGTAGGGACACCTCTAGCACTGAGATACAGTGCCTTAGACTGTTGTGCCACTCAAGAGCCCATTGATGCCATTCCATTTGCTCTGTTACAACAATTATTATGAGCCATCCTCCCCTCAGCAACTTCCACCTATCTCTATCTCTGGAACACACTTGAGTCAACAAAGTTTGACACCTCGAGGATATTTAAGCAGGCCTACAGTATTCTTTTGAAAGGTTTCACATCTCAAATTAATGCATGTTATTTTGTGCGTAAAATGGAAAATCACTTGCAGTATATGACTGAAATACAAAATTCATGTCAATATTTGAAACAAGCATTAAGCCCCAGAGCTACCAAAAAGAAATGTTAAAAGGCAGCACTGTTCAAAACATGGTGACATTAAGCTAGGTGACATATCAGTGAGGTTGGCATTCACAACATGTTCAGTTATGTTGCCCCTGGTTGGTTCCATGCAGGATGGAACAATCTGTAATGGTTAGTGCAATCCTGGGACATGCTACCTTAAACCATAACCACAACCCTTGCCAAACAACCCCAACCCTGAACGTAAAGATTGAAATGTAATATTCAATGAGGTGACGTAAGCGTTGGGACGTCCCAGGATCCTGGATATCAAGGAC
Organism: Oncorhynchus keta; assembly: GCF_023373465.1. Lineage (NCBI taxonomy): Eukaryota > Metazoa > Chordata > Actinopteri > Salmoniformes > Salmonidae > Oncorhynchus > Oncorhynchus keta. The sequence continues at coordinate 50,273,892 of NC_068449.1, read as the reverse complement.
CTATCTGTAATAGCAAAGACTTGTACCTGTGGTTATAGCCTAACAAAATGTGGCAATGTTTTATAGTTATGCAAATACGATCCGCTAATCAAACAAGCCTGCGGCTTCCTGGTTTTTATTGCTCCACGTCCGTGTGTCTGTCTACCTTTTCAACCTGCGTTCCAATTTCTACAAGATTGCATCATTCTAGAAATCATAGGCATGCCTTACATTCAGTGGTGATTTTAGCATGTGAATCTTGGTGGGGCAAAACAAATGTAAATGTGGGATGCATGCCAGCAAAGCCACTACAAAACAATACATTAATTGCATTACAACAGTGACAAACTGTTAGGGCCTACATAAAGCTATCCCAACAGCAGAGTCCCAACAGCAGTCCCAACACCTTACTACTGTTATACCTGTCTATCAGTGGAGCCTTGTCTGGCAGCGAAACAGTTCATTCAGCCTCATTTACTGCCTTTTAAAAAACATAGCTGATATGGTTGACTTGCTTAAACTAATGTGGTTTCTACTGACAATTGAGATGTACAAACTATGGCATAAGGGGACGACAAGCTGATAAGAGGCCATCCATAATTTCGATTAAGACATTAATGAGCGAGCTAGGGCAGACATAGTCAATATAGCTATTTGTTTAGCACTTTTGAAATGTACAGCAACAGAATTCAGATCATGGGCCGTTAGTCAGAACCGTAGGATAAATAAAGGGGGCATATAAGCAGACAATGAAAGCTCTTACAATATTCAATGATTACATTTCTCAAAAACAGGTAATAGGCTACATGTTCACCACCAAGTCAGATCAGTAGGCGAAATTAAGAGGCGAAAATAGATCAAATTATTAAGGTGAGGCACATGGGCTACTAACAGCTTACAATACTTAGCATTACTTTCTTAGCTACAGTATACATATCTCCCTGGCATATTATATAGTTTATTCAGCATCATATAATACATTTTTGGACTCACCCTGTTGTGCTGTGCTCACTTGAACAGGAAGGTGGCGCGTCGGTCTGTCGTGGGCAAATTTTGGCATCAAACTTTGTCATTAAAGTCTGGCATTCTCTGGATTTATGGTGCTTTCAAGACAACTGTGAACTCTGGGGGAAAAAAAGGTAGAATCATGATGACATCAGTGATCTTCAAGTCATAGCTCTAGGAAGAGGCCCGAGTTCCGAATGTACAATTCCGAGTTGGATGAAAGTTCTAAACGTATTTTCCCAGTTGTAGCTCGTTTTTCCCCGAGTTCGCAGTTGTCTTGAACTCACTAAAGTCAGATTTTGCAGTTCCGAGTTCCCAGTTGTTTTATGCGCGGCACAAATCAAGCTTCATTGACAGCATGGCCAATGTTGAATGTTTATCATTTCAAACTAGGAAAATAGAAACTTAATCTTAGACTTGGGACTACACAACCACTCCACTGAATAGCAGGCTAATGATTACTTTGCAATGCTTGCAGTTAGCGACTGATTCCTTCAAAACCACTCATTGTTGAATTTGCAATTTCAAACTTGTTGTGTAATGTTCATGTCCAATGGCCGATGAGCACCTATTGTACCTATAATTTCTCGTGATTATTTATCTTCTTATGACAAGTATTAAAAAGGATTTGCTAGAAGATTGTCGACTTGATTCATGATGATGACTTCTAGCTAAGATTTTGAAAGTATGATGCCCAATCAAAGATACTGTAGATATAATGTGATTTGACGTAATTTTATCTGTGGCCAGTGACCTTCAGCCTTCTTGGATGGACACTTCTAATGTAACTCTGTGGCAGCACCCAAGGAGCTTAAATTTTCTAGCTCTACCCTTAGACTTGGCGGTGACTTAGTGTCGCCATGAGTGACGGAACACTGAGCCAATCACGGCGCAACGCTCCGTATTTTTTGTTGGCTTGCCCCACCACCATAGAAAGCACTGAGCTAGGCTGAAACGCCTGCATTTTGGATCTGCCTTACTCAAGAAAACAAAAAAAGAGACCATGTTTGTATGCGGCTTTATTAACTTAATGATATATACATTTTTATTGTATTTTTTTACTTTGTTTGCAAACTGATATGTGACACATTGCCAAATAACATGCAAAACAGGAAAGTCCTCCCCAACAACAACAAAAATGTGAAGCTCAAAAGAGCCCCTCAGCCCTGAATCTGCTTATATTATAACTTTTGCTGGTAGTAGGGATGAGAGAGAGAGAGAGAGAGAGAGAGAGAGAGAGAGAGAGAGAGAGAGAGAGAGAGAGAGAGAGATATGTTACATGCCGACGAGAGGGATTCGAACTGGCTTTGGCAGACAGGGGTGCCACGAAGTAACGAGGTTAGCTAGCACCTCGTAGATGGTCTTATTTTTTTGTCAAAATGAGGTTAAGAGTTGGATTTATTCTTCGCAGTGTAATAGTTATTGCCACATTTTTAGGGCTTGTGGTGCTTTGGTCTTCCCTTTCGCCGAAAGAGCACGACGAAAATCCCTTTGCTAAACGGGTAAGTTTTCCATTACAACCAGCTTTCTATTTGTCAAACGTTAATTGTATATGTTTCATGTGTTTTGTTGTAGCTATGCATTCTATAACATTTCTGGCATGTAATTCTGGCTAACGTTACCTAACCATGTTGCTAAAGTCGCTAATGTCAGCTAGCAAGCAAGTCTGAGTCGTTGTCATGGAGATTGTTAGCGATTGAGTCTATTTTAGCTAGCTACTGTAACGTTAGAGTGCAACAATGTCATTGGGACGTGATGACAGTCTTACTAATTACCATTTGCTTATACATTTTAGTAGCTCACGTTAACTAGTTAATCAGCCGACTAACGTTAGCTAGCTAGCGTGCCTGCATTGAACCCCACTCATTCCTGAATGTCAGCTTGCGTTAGGTCATATTTAAATGATTTGACGAGAATATCAAACATATCCGAAAGGCTTTAGTCTGGTAGCTGTCTCTCGTTCAAATTGTCTCCTGTTGACCACGAATTCGAAAATAGTAATCATTGACACAACCAAGCGTGTAAAAACGTTGTGTTGAAATGACACGTAGCCAGCTGGCAAAACGAATGCCTGGAAAGCTAGCCATCTACGTTAATGCATCCCTGAAACTAAACTCACACCTGTCAAGACTCGCACCGAAGCTGTAATTGCCTTTGTCGAATAAGTGATACTGTGTTAAAACAAACAATGCCGTGTAATTTATTGGTTAGCTATGCAATGTTCCTAGCTATGTTTACTGTGAACCTCGTGATCATAAACGCATGTGCATACCGTAATGTGGCCAGTGAAGGAATTTGACTTTAAGCTAATTGCTGGGGGACTAGTTAGCCAATTGAGCTGTCAAGTATGGCAGATTAAGACCTTTGCTGATCCTGCAAACCTAGATGAAGAGCATGATCGTATTTTTTAACCCTTTTACGCCTTGTAAAAGCTAGCAGCTACCGCTGTCAGCTAAACTGGCTTAATAATCTAAGTCTATCACACCCTCCATTTTAGGTCTTGGAAAAGCAATAAGCCTAACTAACTTGTTTTTGATTCTATGTAGGAGGGAGATGCCTCTAACCTCTTGCCTAAGAATGACATTGCTGACCAGTTCAAACCCGTGGTCCCCTGGCCCCACGTGGAAGGGGTCGAGGTGGACCTGGACTCCATCCGACAGAAGAACAGAGGAGACGACAAGCTGGTTCCTGGCAAACCAGCCGGCGGTGCTCAGAACCAGCAGAATGTCATCCAGAAACAGTATGTCACCTTCAAGCCCCACACCAATGTCTACTCGGCACCCGTCCTAAGGAAGGGGACCCTGGGGAACTTTGAGCTCAAGGAGCCGGAGCCCCACGGGGTGCAGGATGGGCCTGGGGAGGGGGCGAAGCCGTTCGTTCTGGGAGCGGAGTACCACGAGGCCGCCCAGGCCAGCATTAAGGAATTTGGCTTCAACATGGTGGCCAGCGACATGATCTCCCTAGACAGGACCATCAGCGACATTCGTCATGAAGAGTAAGTAGTATAAGGCCTGAGCCCATTCCAGGCAGATAGACAAGGTGCTGGGTCATAGTATACATTTTTTTTTAGATCTAGGTCTATTGGAATGGTTTGTGTGTTTTTGCATTTGAATTGGAATGAAGAAGAAATCTGTGACATTCACCATAAAGAGTAGTTACAGTAGCAGGTCTTAGAGCCCAGGTAGATGGCTACTGTATGGATTGGTGGTACTGTGTTGTGTAAACTAGTTGTCGTCCCTATTAAGGATGTAGCTAGGCCTATCGGAATGGTACGTGTGTTAAGGAACTGTCATCAACTTAATGTTTTTTCTCTTCTAAATATGTATCACTGGGTGTTCCAATTGAATGTTACGTCATCATCCCTTTTCACAAATGTTACAAATGTATTTTTTTAAAGATCATAATGTATCCATGGCTTGACATTAGGTCTGAAAGGCACTTGCCCATCAGGGATTTCAGGACTTTTTTTTTTTTGCCTGATGATTATGATCACTTCCCTGAAAATGTGAATTAACTATTTGCCATACTAGCTGCCCTTTACTGACACAGGGGAGGAATGAATATAAAGAATTTTAGTTGTCAGCAAAAAAATATTATCAGAGCAGGCTCAACTTGCCAGACTGGCATAAATTGTCTGTCTTTCACTTAAACAATGGGGGACCAGAAAGATCAGTTAGGCAATTGGAATTATTTTTACAGTCTTGGTTTCACCTGCTCAATATGGCAACCTAAGAGGAGGCTCACCTTGTGTCACTGTTCAGAGTTCACTTGCCCTAGTCAATGGGGTAACTCTTTATGTCAATCCCGGTGCGTGTCATTTATCAGATACTTTTATCCAAAGAGACTTTGTCATGCGTGCATACATTGGGATCTAACCCACTATTCTGGTGTCGCAAGCACAATTCTATACCTGAAGGGCTGGTATGACAAGGGTGTGGGTCAGGCTTTCAAAGGTTGGTTTTGCAATGTTAACAGAACAAAGGCCTACCACCAGACCAATAGAAAAGCAGTTCTTTGGTAGTCAAACTATTCAGTTGGTCCATTATCAAAACTGTATATATTGTGTCACGAACTCACACCTTGAGATCCGAGGTGTGGCTTCTCTATTCTGTTCATAGGGTTTGCGACATATTGACATGTATTTTGAGAAGAGTTACACAAGCTTACATTTACACACATATTTGGCTATAGGCCTAGGTGTTCAATTTAAGATGTGTTTATCAAGTAAAGTCTGTATCGGCCACATTCTACCCATTGAGAATGTGGAAATGTAGCATCATTCTTCTAATAATGGTAAGATTTTTATTTTTAACCTTTTTATTTAACTAGGCAAGTCGGTTAAGAACAAATTCTTATTTACCAAACCACATGATCTTTGTTTTGGAGGTGTTCAGAATGCGGTTAAGGGTAGAGAAAGCTTTGTTTTAGAGCATTTAACACAAAATCCAGGGAGGGGCCAGCTGCGTATAAGACCGTATCATCTGCATATAAATGGATGAGAGAGCTTCCTACTGCCTCAGGTGTCGGCCCCAGGTGGTGAGAGTAGGCAACAACACCTCCGCCAGGCTGACCCTTGCACGGGGCTCCTCAAGGGTTTGGGCTTGGTCCCCTCCTGTACTTCCTGTTCACCAACGACTGCGTGGTCTTGCACTACTCCCACACTATCAAGTTTGCTAAAGACACAACGGTGGTCGGCCTGATCACTGACGGAGAGGAGTCAGCCTACAGGGAGGAAGTCAGACTTAGCAGTGTGGTGCCAGGAAAGCACGCCCCCATCCACTTCAACGGTGCTGTTGTGAAGTGGGTTGAGATCTTCAAGTTCCTTGGCGTCCATATTGCTAACGGACCCCCCCTCCCCATTCAGCTGAAAAGGTGGCGCGTGGGAAATTCAAAAATATTTTTTAGAAATATTTAACTTTCACACAAGTCCAATACAGCAAAAAAAAAAAATTAAAAAAATGTTTTACAGCGAAAACACAACATATATTTATGTTAGTTCACCACCAAATCCAACAAAAACACACAGCCATTTTCCCCAGCCAAAGATAAAATGAATCACTAACCTTTTATAATCTCCATCAGATGACACTCATATGACATAATAATATGCATATTTATATCCACAAATATCGGTTTACATTGACGGCATTTTCAGAAATGCCTCCAAAATATCAGGAGTAATTACAGAGAGCGACATCAGGTAACAGAAATACTCATCATAAACTTTGACGAAAGATACATGTTTTACATATAATTAAAGATACACTGGTTCTTAATGCAACCGCTGTGTCAGATTTTTTGTAAACGTTACGAAAAAAGCATACCATGCAATAATCTAAAACGGCGCTAAGATGTAAATATAAAGTGGGGCAAAAAAGTATTGTCAGCCACCAATTGTGCAAGTCCTCCCACTTAAAAAGATGAGAGGCCTGTAATTTTCATCATAGGTACACTTCAACTATGACAGACGAAATTAGAAAAAAAAATCCAGAATCACATTTGTAGGATTTTTAATGAATTTATTTGCAAATTATGGTGGAAAATAAGTATTTGGTCACCTGCAAACAAGCAAGATTTCTGGCTCACAGACCTGTAACTTCTTGTTTAAGAGGCTCCTCTGTCCTCTACTTGTTACCTGTATTAATGGCACCTGTTTGAACTTGTTATCAGTATAAAAGACACCTGTCCACAACCTCAAACCGTCACACTCCAAACTCCACTATGGCGAAGACCAAAGAGCTGTCAAAGGACACCAGAAACCAAATTGTAGACCTGCACCAGGCTGGGAAGACTGAATCTGCAATAGGTAAGCAGCTTGGTTTGAAGAAATCAACTGTGGGAGCAATTATTAGGAAATGGAAGACATACAAGACCACTGATCTGGGGCTCCTCGCAAGATCTCACCCCGTGGGGTCAAAATGATCACAAGAACAGTGAGCAAAAATGTGAATGATCTGCAGAGAGCTGGGACCAAAGTAACAAAGCCTACCATCAGTAACACACTACGCCGCCAGGGACTCATCCTGCAGTGCCAGACGTGTCCCCCTACTTAAGCCAGTACATGTCCAGGCCCGTCTGAAGTTTGCTAGAGAGCGTTTGGATGATCCAGAAGAAGATTGGGAGAATGTAATATGGTCAGATGAAACCAAAATAGAACTTTCTGGTAAAAACTAAATTCGTCGTGTTTGGAGGACAAAGAATGCTGAGTTGCATCCAAAGAACACCATACCTACTGTGAAGCATGGAGGTGGAAACATCATGCTTTGGGGCTGTTTTTCTGCAAAGGGACCAGGACGACTGATCCGTGTAAAGGAAAGAATGAATGGGGCCATGCATCGTGAGATTTTGAGTGAACCTCCTTCCATCAGCAAGGGCATTGAAGATGAAACGTGGCTGGGTCTTTCAGCATGACAATGATCCCAAACACACTGCCCGGGCAACGAAGGAGTGGCTTCGTAAGAAGCATTTCAAGGTCCTGGCGTGGCCTAGCCATTCTCCAGATCTCAACCCCATAGAAATCTTTGGAGGGAGTTGAAAGTCCGTGTTGCCCAGCAACAGCCCTAAAACATCCCTGCTCTAGAGGAGATCTGCATGGAATGGGCCAAAATACCAGAAACGGTGTGAAAACCTTGTGAAGACTTACAGAAAACATTTGACCTCTGTCATTGCCAACAAAGGGTATGTAACAAAGTATTGAGAAACTTTTGTTACTGACCAAATACTTATTTTCCATCATAATTTGCAAATAAATTCATTAAAAATCCTACAATGTGATTTTCTGGATTTTTAAAAACTCATTTTGTCTGTCATAGTTGAAGTGTACCTATGATGGAAATTACAGGCCTCATCTTTTTAAGTGGGAGAACTTGCACAATTGGTGGCTGACTAAATACTATTTTGCCCCACTGTGTTTCTCTGCCATGTTGGAGTCAACAGAAATACGAAATTACATAAATATTCCCTTAACTTTGATCTTTAATCAGAATGGAGTCCTAGTTCCACAATAAATTGTTGTTTTGTTCCATGACGTCCATTACTAGTGTCCAATTAGCTGCATTTGCTACCACTTTCAGCTCACGTGCCCAAAAGCTGATGCTGGTCCAGGCGAACTCGGACAAACTTCAAAAATATATATTCCAGGTCGAATAAACTGGTCAAACTAAGTAGAGAATCAATCTTCAGGATGTTATTTTCATTTATATCCAATAACGTTCCAACCGGAGCATTCGTTTTCGTCTGCAGTCAAATGGAACACAGGTGATATCAACAGACAATTGCGCAACCAGGAATGGCATTCTGCCAGGACAGTGACTCATTCCCCTCCAGTCAAAATTCACACTAGGATTTTCATTCCACGTTCTACTGAATGCTGACATCTAGTGGAAGGTGTAGGAAGTGCTAACAGATCCATATCTTGTTTGGAAGTGAATAGGCAATGACTTAAAATTAGACCCGCCTTCAGAATTTCCACTTCCTGTTTGGAAGATTGCCTGCCCTGTGAGTTCTGTTACACTCACAGACATAATTCAAACGTTTTAGAAACTTCAGAGTTTTCTATCCAATAATAATAATATGCATATATTAGCAATCTAGGACAGAGTAGGATGCAGTTCACTATGGGCACGCAATTCATCCAAAGTGAAAATGCTGCCACCTATCCCGAAACAGGTTTATAACTTCTTACGGCTGAAATCCCGCTACCGGGATCGGTATGACAACAGCCAGTGAAAGTGCAGAACGCCAAATTCAAACAACCGAAATCTAATAATTAAAATTCCTCAAACATACAAGTATTTTACACCATTTTAAAGAAACTTGTTAATCCCACCAGTGTCCGATTTCAAAAAGGCTTTACGACGAAAGCTTTACGTGAGTGCCTAGTCACAGAAAAACACAGCCATTTTTCCAGCCAAAGAGAGGAGTCACAAAAAGCAGAAAGAGATCAAATTAATCACTAACCTCATAGTACTTCATGTTACACAATACATGTATGTTTTGTTCGATAAAGTTCATATTGTATCCAAAAATCTGTTTACATTGGCGTGTTATGTTCAGTAATGTTTTGCTTCCAAAACATCCAGTGATTTTGCAGAGAGCCATATCAGTTTACAGAAATACTCATAATAAACATTGATTCAAGTGTTAGACATGGAATTATAGATCCACTTCTCCTTAATGCAACCGCTGTGTCAGATTTCAAAAACACTACGGAGAAAGCATACCATGCAATAATCTGAGTACAGCGCTCAGAAACAAAAACAAGCGATACAGATACCTGCCATGTTGTGGAGTCAACAGAAGTCAAATATTCACTTACCTTTGGTGATCTTCATCAGAATGCACTCCCAGGAATCCCAGTTCAACAATAAATGTTTGTTTTGTTCGATAAAGTCCATATTTTATGTCCAAATGCCTCCTTGTTTGTGCATTTAATTCACAAATCCAAATTCATGAGGCGCGTTCACTAGGTCCAGACAAAGTTAAAAAGTTGTTACAGTCCATAGAAACATGTCAAACGATGTATAGAATCAATCTTTGGTTAACATCCTAATCTTCAATAATGTTCCAAACGGAGAATTCCTTTGTCTTTAGAAATGCAATGGAACGCAGGTAGCTCTCACGGGAGCGCGCGTGATCAGCTCATGGCAGACACCTGATTGAACACTCTCTTGAACACTCTCTTTCTCTCTCCCTTCACAGTAGAAGCCTGAAACAAGGTTCTAAAGACTGTTGACATCTAGTGGAAGCCTTAGGAAGTGCAATATGACCCCATAGATATTGTATATTCGATAGGCAATGACTTGAAAAACCACAAACTTCAGATTTCCCACTTCCCGGTTGGATTTTTTCCCCAAGTCCCTTGTGCTCAGGTCCGGGGCCCAGTGCTCAAGTTGGGTCACTGGGTCCACATGAACTCAAAACAAATGATTTACCCAGTCAGATATAGCATAGCGGCAAGTAGTCAAATTGTTTGCTATCTCTTTTTCTTTCTGTGCCACCAAAATGTTCTCATATAGGCTACTGGTAATGTTAACAGGGCCACGTTCCACTGAGAAAAGTATGAACATTGTCATTTGTAATTCAATGTATCAAATTTTATTTACCACATGCACTGAATAAAACTGGTGTAGACATAACCGTAAAATACTAGCTTACGAACCATTCCCAACGATGCAGAGTTTTAAAAAATAATAATAAAAAGAACAGTAACTAGGGCAATAGGGCAAAACGGCCCGGGTTGGCTTAAATTGCTAACTATTTAGTCTCCAATGTTTATTGAAATCAAATAAATTTGCACAATGAGCTAACTTATAGCAAACAAATCACTGACTTTCATGTACACAAACCTATAGCTTTGTCCTACCAACATTTTTCTGCATAGATTCTTATTCTCTTCCCAACAGCAGAAATAACAAACATACAGTAAGAATTCATATATAATATTATTATCTGCCCATGTAAATTCCCAATTCATATATGTTGCACATTCTATATTAAAACAGACAAGTGCAGAGAGCGAGAGCCTTGCTATTGGGAGGCGCCGCCGTAGGCAGACCTGGCTCTCAAGAAGACAGGCTATGTGCACACTGCCCACAAAATGGCGATGGAAACTGTGCTGCACTTCCTACCCTCCTGCCAAATGTATGACCATAGACATATTTCCCCTCATATTACACAGACCCAAAGAAGTAGAAAACAAACCAATTTTGATACCTCCCATATGTATTGTGTGAAATACTCATGTACATTCGCAGCAGCAAGATTTTTGACCTGTTGCCACAACAAAAGGGCAACCAGTGAAGAACAAACACCATTGTAAATACAACCCATATTTGTGTATTTTCCCTTTTGTACATTGTAACACTGTACATGGCCATAATATAACATTTGAAACGTTTATATTCTTGAAACTTTTGTAAGTGTATTATTAACTGTTATCCAGTTCACTTGCTTTGGCAATGCCAATAAAGCCCTTTGGATTGAGAGCGCAAAGCACAATCACAAGATGGTGCTGCAAAGCAGACTATTGGCAAAGTAGCTTGGGTTACACATCTCCATCACAGTCACGTCATTGTTATCAATGTTCCACAGACGCCGCAGCCACATTGAGGTCTAAAAGTAGAACGGGAGCTAATGACTGTATTGCCCAGAGATGTAGTCGATTCCCTCGAGTCCCAAGTCCCTTGTGCTCAGGTCCGGGGCCCAGTGCTCAAGTTGGGTCACTGGGTCCACATGAACTCAAAACAAATTATTTACCCAGTCAGATCGCATATAGGCTACTGGTAATGTTAACAGTGCCACGTTCCACTGAGAAAAGTATGAACATTGTCATTTAACACACTTGGAATTCAGGTCAAAGAGTTTAGTCTTGGTTTCATTAGACCAGAGAATCTTGTTTCTCATGGTCTGGAAGTCCTTTATGTGCCTTTTGGCAAACTCCAGTCTGAGGTCCTGAGCACTTTCGAGCACATTTTTTTAAATCAAGGATCTTTCTATACTTTGCTCTTCATCTTTCCCTCGACTAGTCTCCCAGTCCTTGAAAAACATCCCCACAGCATAATGCTGCCACCACCATGCTTCACTGTAGGGATGGTGCCAGGTTTCCTCCAGATGTGACGCTTTGCATTCAGACCAAAGAGTTGAATCTTGGTTTCATCAGACCAGAGAATCTTGTTTCTCATGGTCTGAGAGTCTTTAGGTGCTTTTTGGCAAACTCCAAGCGGGCTGTCATGTGCATTTTACTGGGGAGTGGTTTCTGTCTGGCCACTCTACCATAAAGGCCTGATTGTTGGAGTGCTGCAGAGATGGTTGTCCTTCTGGAAGCTTCTCCCGTCTCCACAGAGGAATTCTGGAGCTCTGTCAGTCACCTCCCTGACCAAGTCCCTTTTCCCCCTTTTGTCAGAGGGGCCTCAGGGGTACATACAGTCCGTATGTAGCCAAATGTAGCTGCTGCTCATTCCGTTTGCTCAAAAATGGATAAATGGTTAAAATAAAGTACAGCTCGCATCCATAGAGACACATACCAGCTCTACTGGCAGTACTGCTACTACATCAAATGGACTTTGGTGGTCAAGATGTGTTGGTATCTGTACTGATGGTGCACACGCCATGACAGAGATACACATAGTGGAGTGGTTGCATGCAAGCAGTTGCTTCTGACGCCACTTGGGTACACTGCAGCATCCACCGAGATGCTCTTGCTGCCAAGGGAAATGCCTGACATCTTTGTTAAAGCAAGGCCCCTTGACTCGTGTATTTTCTGCATTATGCAATGATATGCGCAGCGATCATGTAACTCTTTTACAACGTACAGAAGTGCGCTGGTTATCAAGGGTTAAAGTATTGACACGTTTAGTTTTTTGATTGAGAGAAGCTTAAAGTTTATTTTACTGACCATCATTTTCACTTGTCTGACTGTTTACGTGATGACAAGTTTCTCACACGACTGGCCTAACTGGGTGATGTTTTTTCTCACCTGAATGATCCGAATCTAGGATTACAGGGACTCTCCCCAACTATATTCAATGTGCGGGACAAAATTGAGGCTACTATTAAGAAGTTGGAGCTCTTCTGTCTGCATTAACAACACACAGGTCTTTCCATCATTGTATGACTTTCTTTTGTGTGCAAATGAACTCAAGCTTACGGACAATGTCAAATGTGATATAGCGAAGCACCTGAGTGAGCTGGCTGCGCAATTACACAGGTACTTTCCCGAAACGGACCACACAAACAACTAGAATCGTTATCCCATTCATGCCCTGCCTCCAGTTCACTTACCAATATCTGAACAAGAGTGCCTCATTGAAATTGCAACAAGCGGTTCTGTGAAAATTCAATTTAATTAGAAGCCACTGGCAGATTTCTGGATTGGGCTGCGCTCAGAGTATCCTGCCTTGGCATATCGGGCTGTTAAGACACTGATGCCCTTTGCAACCACGTACCTACGTGAGAGTGGATTCTCAGCCCTCACTAGCATGAAAACAACTAAATACAGGCACAGACTGTGTGTTGAAAATGATTTTAAGACAGACTCTCCAAGGCAACACAACATTGCAGAGTTATGTGCATCCTTTCAAGCACACCCTTCTCATAAACCTGTGGTGAGTTATTCACAATTTTATGAACAAATAAGGTTTTGTATGTAAGCTGGTTAAATAAAGAGCTAAATTATTTTTGTTCCCTGGTCCTATAAGAGCTCTTCGTCACTTCCCATGAGCTGGGTTGTTACAAACTCACACTCATTCTTATGTTTAATAAATTAATCGTATAGTGTGTGTGTGGGGCAGGCTTACAATGATGGCAAAAAAACATTTGAGAGTGCGCTGACCTTGGTGCTAGAGGGGGTAAGCAGCTGTAGCTGTTCAAAGGAGAGCTCTACGGACAATTCCTTCGACCTTGTATAAACGTGTGTGTGCCTTTCCAATCAATTGAATTTGCCAAAGGTGGACTCTAATCAAGTTGTAAATACGCCAGACTGGAGGTACAAGGACACACTGATTATTCACGGTTGTATTGATGACCTGTGGACACCGATTCCACAGTTGAGTGTCACAACTAGAACACTGGAAATGTGTGTTACAGAAATATGCTCAACATTGTGTTTCACAAGCATTTCGTTACACCCACAAGCATTTCGCTACACTTGCATTAACATCTGCTAACTATGTGTATGTGACAAATAAATCAAATGTTATTTGATCACTCTTAACTAAATATGATCTTTAGTCTTCTTTAATTTTCCAATTGGCCAAACCAGGGGAGAACGACTGCCCCCCTCTCATTGAAGCCATGGAAGTTCAAGGCCAACAGTGATACGGCAGGCATTGTTAGCAGAACCTGATACCCCAATATAATGAATGTGGAAAAATTGCCATTTTTGTGTAAAAATATTTTTGGAAGACAATCATGGTTCCAGTAATTGCTTCTAATACACCAAATGTATGTCCTTGAACCTATTTTTTTTTTATCGTACACAGAAGTTGAAGGATAATTTAGTTGCTAATTGCATTCTGCAGTACCCCGGTCGGTCTTCAACTTGAGTTACTCGATGAGAGGGAGCAGCGTCACTTCCTGTAGTAGCTCAAATGTTTCAGGTTATGTCTCCGTGAGACGCCGTTTTAACAGATTTCATTTGGCTTCGATGCGCTATTGAGGCGTCAATGTGCTATTGAGTCTTCACATAGGAATGAATGGTGTCACCTCATCGTTTTGTGTGTGTGCACACATTGGGCCACACACACTGTCACTGATTTAACTCACAATGGACTAATACTGTGTGGAGAAAAAACAGGCAAAGGTGTATTTCTCCAGCCTTTCATCTGGCCACGGGGCCCAGTGGGAACACAAAGGGCACCTTTGAACAGTCAGCATGAGATCGGACGGGCATCCCTGGTTGGACGCTACAGTACAGGCTTTAGGTTATGTGGCTGGGCTGCTGACATCCACGTGGACTTTACTATAGCCTAGTCGGTATGGGAGATAATGGATGCTAGACTAAAGAACATAATGAGTGATTGTGGCTGGGCTGGGCCCCCTTTTTGGTTTGTTGCTTCCTAGGAATGTAGGACAACCATACTGTCGACTGATTACATTAACTGTAGTAGGTGTGAGATTGTTGCTGCACCCAGACCAGGGGTGGAGTGGAGGGTGAACGTCTCTTTAGCAACTCTCTATTTGTGAAATGGCATTCACGCACTTTAACCACAACATCACTGCCCCAGACCTAACTGTTGATATTAGACTGCATGTCTAGACTGCATTGCCTAGTTGGTCTACATATGTAAACCATCCCATGATATATGGGCAGCTGTACATTATTCCATCAGTTTGAGGTTGTTGACAGCCATGTGAACTGCACCGTGTTAGGAAACTGGAACTCGTGTGGACTAACCAGTTACTGACAAAGTGCATCACTGGTAGTGACTTGAGCTGCTCTATACAAAGACGGTCCTGATTGGCACACTGATATTCACGCCTTTCTGTGGTTCAGTGCACAGCAGATGTGGTCCTTCTGTGGCTCAGTTGGTAGAGCATGGCGCTTGTAACGCCAGGGTAGTGGGTTCGATTCCCGGGACCACCCATACGTAGAATGTATGCACACATGACTGTAAGTCGCTTTGGATAAAAGCGTCAGCTAAATGGCATATATTATTATTATATATTATGTAGGCAAAGGTGTCACTCACTCCATTAGGGGGGCTCCCGAGTGGCGCAGCGGTCTAAGGCACTGCATCTCTGTGCTAGCGGCGTCACTACAGACGCTCTGGGTCGAATCCATGCTGTATCACAACCGGTCGTGATTGGGAGTCCCATAGGGCGGCACACAATTGGCCCAGCGTCGTCCAGGTTTGGCCGGTGTAGGTCGTCATTGTAAATAAGATTTTTTTTTTCTTAACTGACTTGCCTAGATAAGTAAAGGTTACATAAAAATGTTAATAGTGTAGAGAGGCTTTGCCATAAAGATATAGATAGATAGATTTATTTCAAACTGATTACCAAACATTGGGAAATATTTATCTGGAATAGAAAGCTGTTTTGTCAATTTGAACATTATTACCCTTTTTAATAGATGTTCACAATCATTTGTCAATATTTATTTAGCTTAATCTGGGTTTGATTACAGAAAACACATGTGGCTGAGGTGGATTGGTTGTACTTTAGTTGTGCAATCAGGATGTGAATCGTCTCAACACAGGATATGTAGTTCCGGTTTTGGCCACAAGATGGCCCACTGCAGTCACTGTTGAGCTGCCTTGTCCAATACACTTAATTTTAGCCCCGTTCAGGACATTGGGTAAGACTGCAATACAGTGGAAGTAACTCTCTTTTGAGTTTCATGGCAGATAACATTAGACATTCTCACCTCTCTGCAGAGGGGCTGAGTTGTTGCCTATATGTGCATGCTTGGCCCCAGTTCCATAACACGTTGGGAAGAAGCCACGGATGTTCAGTATTTTCACCACAGCTCTGGCTCAGCTGCTCTCCTCCAGGTGCTGTGTGAGTAAACAAAAACAACTCTCTGATGAAGCACGAGCCTGTATCAATTAGACTAGTCCCGAGACACGGCCGTAGGTCTACAGATGGGACGAGTTTGTCAGCCTGGTATAAATAGTAAACCGGTTAAGCGCTCAGTCTTTTCCGCGCTGAACAGTTCATATCGTGTTTCTGCGAAATCTGAATGTATCCACACATGACACTATTACAACACTGTTAAAAGTTATTCACTTCTAGAATTTGTGTAAGCCTTGTGAAAACATTGACGTTTTACACCCTTAACCTCCTCCTTAAATAACGACTTTAATCACTTAATTGTTTTTAGTGCTGTGATATCATTTACTTTTCTGTTGACAGATCATAGGCCTGTTTATTTAGGATGCGTGTGGTACTTTACATGTGACTTGGCTGTGGCCTACGTGTTCCAGTCTTCGTGTGTGTGTGTGTGGTTGAGAGGTAGGTTAGTAGCGATCTGTCATACATTAGTGTTTCTCTGGGAGGGTGACTGCGTTATAGCTGCCTAGCCTGGAGGGATCCTGTCAGCAGAAATGTGGTGAAACAGTCTCCATTTAAGATTTCTGCGAGGTGCTTCACTACAAGGCTGCGGTGGTGTTTTATAGGCAGGAAGATGGCTGACCTTTGCTCAGCACAGGACCCTCTTTCCCTCTACACACACGAGCATACACTTGTTTTAGCTCTCTCCTTCCTATGCTATTTGTCAGGCGCGCACACACACGTACTGAAACTCATATAAATAGAGCGACAAGTAACCTCCACAGACTGAGTTAAGGCACCGGTGTTACTCATTAGTGTTGCTCTCGTCTTCCCCTCCATAGAGCTCGGCACAGAGAGAACTGTTGTCTTTATAGACGCGTGATGAATGTTTCCACACACAACGATCACTCTTCAAGCCTCCAGTCTGCATCCTGACTGATATGTTGGCTAATAATCTTAGCTAAATTTTGCGTCATTTATGTTTACCTCGTCTGTCCATGAGATGAGTTGGCGAAATGCTTGCAAAATCCGTATGGAAGTTTTGCGATTGTAATGCCATGTGGAGAAATTCATTACCTTTTACCAAGAGTAGGTCGTTCAGTGTGTTGTCATGCAGAGAACTAAAGTCTCTGGAACAGACCTTCCCTCTCACACAACAGCAGCAACCCAAGCCATTCAACTGTGTCCGCTCCCTTGAGTTAATTAACATCAGGTCAAAGACCATCACTGGATATGTTTCTATTTGTGTCGTTTCAGATGGGAATGAGCAAGGCTTTCGTGGAAACTCATCTAGGCTAACCGCTGTTCTGCAATGGATCCCTGTTGGACTTTTTTTTTTTCTGCAGAAAACACTCCACACTGTCAGAGCAAATTAACCATAGTCCTGGTGAATATTCATGAAATGAAGTGCAGCAACTTCAAAATTGTCCTCAAATGCAGTAGATTTGAATACAGCCGTAGAGCTTACCCCATGTGTAGACTATTGCACAGTGTTTACAAGAAGCTGATATGACTAATGCTTTCCCCCCCCTGCCCTTCGAACTCATCGACGCCTCACCTCAAAACACAAGCCAGCATACTGTCGCTGAAGGATAAGCCATTAGTTACGCTGTTAAACACGGAGATGGGTTGGGGATGGTAAGAGCACTGGATCCCAGTTCAGTAGAAGATCCCCCTCTAATCTTTTCCTTCACAACTTTCTATAAGTCTCTCCAGGGAGACTTCTTAAGTGGCACCCTATTCCCTATATAGTGCACACATTTTTTGACCAGAGCCCTGTGGGGTCCTGTTTTAAAAGTAGTGTACTATATAGTGAATAGGGTGCCATTTGAGACGCTACCCGTCTGTCTTTAGTGCCTCCCTCTTTTGGCCTTTCCTGTCCTTTTATTTACTGTTGAAGCTTTTTTGTGCAGGTCATAATAAAGTGGCAGTCCAAAACCTCCCTGTAAAAGTGAGTAACTTAAGGAGGTGCCTGAGGATCTTTATCTGTTTTCAGGCCTGGGGAGGCTATAAGACACTTTCCCTTAGCTGTGAGCTCTCAGGTTATATTAAAGGTTTGGTCAAACGGGACTAATCTGAGGTGTTTATCTGTGTTGGTGGGTGAGAACCAGGAGGACAGGTCAGAACAGGAGCCGTTCCGCATGTTACTGCAGGGGAGATGCGATGGGAGCAACACACACACTAACACAAGGATTAACATTTGCATTGCAAAACACATTAAAAACATACACACGTCACAATGCACACAAACCTGCCAGGCGTTTCTTAGAAAGAGAACATTTTCTATATAATCATCCTAAACAGGAAGGACGGGTAGGCAGACCTGTGTGATTCACCATAAATGAAACCTCCCAGAGATGCTCTATAAACTGTTCTCAGTTCAGTCTCTAAGCCTTAACCCTTCCCAGATACTCTAGATCTGCTGTGCTGCAAACCGTTTTCAGTTCAGCCCAGACCTGACCAACCTCTTACTGCTCACTCCGTCCTGAATTCTGCATATCACTGATAACGCTCACAATTCTTGGGTCAAGTGACCTTGGACGCCTCGGTGCTCAGTCTTTTCCTTTCAGGTCGTCCCCGAGGCAGATTGCTTTGCCAAGGCTAAAAATAGACCCTCAGTATGCCACACCAGTGTCTGGCCCGGCCTCTCGCTCTCTCACACACACTCCGCTGTATTAACAGGGCAATTGGCAGGCTTGAAGCCTATACGTAGGCATGGCATGTGGCAATGGGAGGTTGTGAGTACTGTTGTTTTGCAGTAGAAGAGCAGCAGAGATCTTTAGTGAGTGAGTACGCTGAGAATGAGGAAGTGGAGTCCAGGACACACACACAGCGCACTCTGCCAGAGGAAACCACACAAAGCAGGGCTGCCTTCCTGCCTCACAGATGGTCTGCCTGTGGAGGAGGAGGGGGGAGGGGATTGGGGGTTGTGACAGAGGCCTAGCAGAGCTCTGGGTAGACACAAAGGAGAAAGAGCTAGGCAGCTGAGCTTAGGGCTATCATGTGTTGGAATGGATCTAGCTCGCAGCAATTGCTGGTGAAGCTAAGCTAGTCAGGGCTGTGTCTATTCTGATGTCTTCAGATTGCGTAGTGGAATCTGTTGTGCCTTTGGCCTCTTTTTGTGTGTGTATGCAGTCCTATATCACTCCAAAGCAGTATTTTCTAAATGTATGAAATGCTATAGAAACTTAGTCAAAAGATGTTTCTTTCCAGCTTCTGAACATAAACATAGCCTAATCTATATAAATATTCCCTGTTATCCACTACATGTACAGTATGTATGCCTACAGCCATTTGAATTCTTCCTCTCCTCCTACTGTAGGTGTAAGTACTGGCACTATGACGACAACCTGTTGACGTCCAGTGTCATCATCGTGTTTCATAACGAGGGCTGGTCCACCCTGATGAGGACAGTCCACAGCGTCATCAAGAGAACGCCCAGACGATACCTGGCCGAGATCGTCATGATCGACGACTTCAGCAACAAAGGTAGCATTGGTTTGAGTACAAGTAATTACAACACAGGGCTGATAGGGTTTTGTCTTTGTACCAATATTGTCTTTTGAACTAACGCTCACCCCCTTACAAGCTCTGACTTTGCTGACAGCTACTTTATTGATGTACTTACTGTGATATGTGGTTGTCCCACCTAGCTACCTTAATATCAAGATCAATGCATCTAGTCGCTCTGGATAAGAGTGTCTGCGAAATGACTTGCATGGAAATGTTTGTTCCATTTTGAATTAGCCAATCAAGTTAGACTAGAAGGCTTCATGACATCACTCTGCTGAAGTGTATCAGCGCTTCACTGCTGTACTTGTACATTTCCTCAGATACAAGCCTTATTAGTACATAACATGTCTATTCTTGGTTTAAGGTTAAAAGCACCCTGCCTTGTTTCAGCTAGGCTAGTAGATGACTACCGTTGGCTGTAAGCTGGGGACCCCCACTCCAATTACCAAGTAAAACGCCCAGCAATTGAATCAGCGCTCTGCAACAACACTTTGCCATTGTCATGCTAAATTATCACTGGCTATGAAAAGCATTGGAGTGGAACAGCCTTTCTCCCCCGGTGTCTCCCTTAGTCTTGCATTGTGAGGCCCTGCCCAAGCAATGGAACACCATGCAGTAGAACTGTGAGAGCCTAGTCCACCATTCAGATGTAGAACTGTGAGAGCCTAGTCCACCATTCAGTAGAACTGTGAGAGCCTAGTCCACCATTCAGTTGTACTGTGAGAGCCTCGTCCACCATTCAGTAGTACTGTGAGAGCCTCGTCCACCATTCAGTAGAACTGTGAGAGCCTAGTCCACCATTCAGTAGAACTGTGAGAGCCTAGTCCACCATGCAGTAGAACTGTGAGAGCCTAATCCACCATTCAGTTGTACTGTGAAAGCCTCGTCCACCATTCAGTAGAACTGTGAGAGCCTAGTCCACCATTCAGTTGTACTGTGAGAGCCTAGTCCACCATTCAGTAGAACTGAGAGCCTAGTCCACCATTCAGATGTAGAACTGTGAGAGCCTAGTCCACCATTCAGTTGTACTGTGAGAGCCTAGTCCACCATTCAGTAGAACTGTGAGAGCCTCGTCCACCATTCAGTTGTACTGTGAGAGCCTCGTCCACCATTCAGTAGAACTGTGAGAGCCTAGTCCACCATTCAGTAGAACTGTGAGAGCCTAGTCCACCATTCAGTAGAACTGTGAGAGCCTAGTCCACCATTCAGTTGTACTGTGAGAGCCTAGTCCACCATTCAGTTGTACTGTGAGAGCCTCGTCCACCATTCAGTAGAACTGTGAGAGCCTAGTCCACCATTCAGTTGTACTGTGAGAGCCTAGTCCACCATTCAGTTGTACTGTGAGAGCCTAGTCCACCATTCAGATGTAGAACTGTGAGAGCCTAGTCCACCATTCAGATGTAGAACTGTGAGAGCCTAGTCCACCATTCAGATGTAGAACTGTGAGAGCCTAGTCCACCATTCAGATGTAGAACTGTGAGAGCCTAGTCCACCATTCAGTTGTACTGTGAGAGCCTAGTCCACCATTCAGTTGTACTGTGAGAGCCTAGTCCACCATTCAGTAGAACTGTGAGAGCCTAGTCCACCATTCAGATGTAGAACTGTGAGAGCCTAGTCCACCATTCAGTTGTACTGTGAGAGCCTAGTCCACCATTCAGTTGTACTGTGAGAGCCTAGTCCACCATTCAGTAGAACTGTGAGAGCCTAGTCCATCATTGTGAAAAGCTGGCTGAGTAATTCCCCTGAAGCGGGGGCACCACATCACCAAAAGATACGTCATGGACACTGACTTCATGAGAACATCAAGAGCTCAGATAATTCATCTCATTAAGCATGCAGCCTGCCACGGATTGCTATTACCAACGCCTGTTAGTGTTCCAAACCATCTGCATGTTATCACAAGCACTTCATTGCCAGTAAAGTTAGTCTGACCATTGGAAACAAGGTTTTGAAGGAGAAAGATGCCACGTTATTGCTCAGGTTTCACATCAGTTGTTTCACATTTTGTTCTACAGCAGGCAGCCACAGCCAAACATTACACAAGTAATTATAAAGGTTGTGACTCACAGACCGCAAGCAATATATAGCGATGCCAGGGGCTCATTGTCGTTGCACTTCTGATGTGGAATTAAACTCAAGGTTAGGGTTTATAAAATAGTATTTTAGGGTTGATACAGAAATATCTCTGTATAGTTAAACCATGAAACCGTCTTGCTGCTGATAGGTACTTATCACAGTGGTAGGCCGTGCCTTTTCTTACTACAACAAAAGCGGTACCTGCTGTGTGCCGACCCGGTAGTGACTAACCTGCCGTTTTTACTTGTAGAATTCCAATTCTCGTCAGTGGACAACAACTTGACTTTGAGCCAATCAGAGAGCACAAACCCCAACGTGGGAGAGCTGACAGGAGTGACTGGGAAGAGGGCGTTTTCTCCGTACAGCCACAGTTGAATGTCATGCGCCAGTCACACTTCATATGCAATGTTAGCTAGCTAAGTGCACAGACTCGATGCACACAACACTAAAGATTTCCTGCAAGCTCGCCAACCACTGGAGCAAATATTGACAAGGAAATCACAATGGATTAGTTTCCATGAAACCGCTGCCTGTGTTAGCAGCAGTGTCCTTAGCTAGCTACACAAAATTACCAAAAGTATATGGACACCTGCTCGTTGAACGTCTCATTCCAAAAACATGGGCATTAATATGGAGTTGGTCCCCCCACATTGTTGCTAAATCAGCCTCCACTCTTCTGGGAAGGCTTTCCACTTGGAACATTGCTGCGGGGACTTGCTTCCATTCAGCCACAAGCATTAGTTTGGTCGGGCACTGATGTTGGGTAAATAGGCCTGGCTTGCAGTCGGCATTCCAATTAATCCCAAAGGTGTTTGATGGGGTTGATTGAGGTCAGGGCTCTGTGCAGGCCATTCAAGTTCTTTCACCACGATCTCGACAAACCATTTCTGTTTGGAACTCAGTAGTGAGTGTTGCAACCGAAGACGGACCATTTTTACTCGCTTCAGCACTCTGCGGTCCCGTTCTGTGAGCTTGTGTGGCCTACCAATTCGCGGCTGAGCTGCTGTTGCTCCACTTCACAATAACAGCACCTACAGTTGACCATTCACTGAGCTCTTCAGCAACAGGTGTATGTTGCACTAGCTTGCAAATATGCTGACGTTAGCTAGCTAACGAAACAGAGCTAGCTAGCTATGTTGCATCATCTAGCGAATATGCTAACGTTAGCTAGCTAGTTAAACTTTTGGCCATGGGCTGTTGCTAGCTGTATGGGATTATGGAGAATAAATTTCATTGTTTCTTCGTCATCTTGCTAGGTAGTAATCTAGCTCTGGCTAGTATCAACAAGGGCCTTCTGCAAAATTGCAACATTAGCACAGCTAGCTAGCTAACATTGGAATCTAGGCCATAAACTTAGCAACACACTGACATGCAGTGTCAAACAACGCTTCTGCCACCTTCTGGTTTAGAGTATTTTAACAAGGCTGACGACTTCAAGGTCTTTGCTGTGTGAAAAGGAGATTGACGGCCGACACTCTGTTCAGTGGTGCTAAGTACTGTCGGCCGGCAACCGTTTGATAATCCTACCGGTGTGTCTGGGCTATAAACTTCTAGTGACGATTGTAGTGTATATAATCTGCGCGACCAAGACACTACCCACTTTATATTTGTAAACACAGTCATACTTTTCATAGCACAATGATGATCTAACACTGTAGGACATCCTATTGTGTACATATCAGACTAGGAATGCTACCTCTTCTATTACTTGTTATTGATTTGAGTCTTACTGATGTCTTGTACTGCATTGTTCTGGGGCCTAGCACACAAGCGTTTCACTGCACCTTTTGTACCTCCCGATAAACTGTGTACGTGACAAATAAAAGTAGGTTTAATCTCACTGTCCCTGTCGGTCTCCAGTGCACCTGAAGGAGAGACTAGAAGAATACATTAAGCAGTGGAACGGTCTGGTCAAACTGCACCGCAATGAGAAGCGAGAGGGCCTCATCCAGGCTAGGAGTATAGGAGCCCATGTAGCCAACCTGGGACAGGTAGGTTACAGCTACTCCATCACCTCTACACTTACTGTGTGACAGATGAGACAAAGAGGAATGAATGAATGGATTGATCTGGAGTCACTAATATAGATGGAAAGATATGGAATGGTAACAACTTCTCTGTCAAGCAACTGTTCTCTCCGGTGTCTGACGTGTTTGGCCACGGTGTGTGTCCTGTCGTCTATAGGTTCTTATCTATTTAGACGCTCACTGTGAAGTCGCTGCCAACTGGTACGCCCCTCTGGTGGCCCCCATATCCAAGGACAGGTATGAGTGGTCTGCGGCTGTGATTTTGAATATTTCTACTTCATATATGACTTGTTCTACTGTGATAATGAAAAATATTCTGACCCATCGATGAACGGTGCAGGTCATGAATCCTCTCCACCAGAAACATCTCTGTATTATGTCACAGCATAACTAGTGATATACATTGACGTTTATATACAACCTAATTCATGTGCAGATGATTGTATTGAAAATGTATAGATGGGTGTATCCATCCATGCTGAATATGCAAAACTGTTTATCTATGCTAAATATTGATCTGTAATTAATATCCATTTAGTGCAGTGGCCTGCCCCACTGTAACATCTTGTGTGTGTGTTCTCATTGCCTGTTTCCAGAACGGTATGCACTGTACCTCTGATAGATTATATAGACGGCAGTGATTATACCATAGAGCCCCAGCAAGGTGGTGATGAGGACGGGCTGGCCCGGGGAGCCTGGGACTGGAGCCTGCTGTGGAAGAGAGTGCCTCTCTCCAGCAGGGAGAAGGCTAAGCGAAAGCATAAGACCGAGCCTTATCGGTAAACATCCTGCTACCATCCATGCCTTGCATGCCCATCTAAAACCCAGATGTATTGTTTGTTTCCCCCCTGTGTGTGTGTGTGTGTGTGTGATGCATGAAACCCTCCATCTCCCCACCGGCGGTCCCTACCCAGAACGGTGTGCACGGTCCCTCTCATAGACTCCATAGAAGGCCAGACATTCCGAATTGACCCACAAGGGGGAGGGGACGAGGATGGCTTTGCCCGCGGCGCATGGGACTGGAGCATGCTCTGGAAGCGTGTGCCCCTCAGTAGCAGGGAGAAGGAGAAGAGATTAACTAAAACTGAGCCCTATCGGTAATTTATCGGCACTAAAAATCTACCCTGCTTGCAACAACCCCTAACTGAGGCACAAATGATGCACTAGAGAATACAATATGCTGTCCGCATGTACAGTACTATTTGCTTGGCCTTGGCTTGCTCATACTACTGCTTGGCACTTCTCTATAGTGTATGCTGACTATGAAACACAAGTGCTACCTCATATAGTGGTCTGTAGATGTGACAATAATCAGAAAGCTATGTAATACCTATGAATTACCAACTGTAGCCCTCAATGTGGTTTATTAATTTCTCTAACTTGCTCTAGTGCCAAATTTCATGCTCTTGAGGAAACGCCTATGGCCTGGACCAATTTAAAAGTATCAATTTGTCTGAACCCTGAATGCTAGCCGTCTCTGATACCTGGAAGGAATTTTGACAGATGCCACTGCTTGTGCCTTTAGAAATCAACGCTTAAGTCTTTTGAAATTAAACTCTTTGAAATCTCTCGCTAATGTCCTGCATTCTCATTCTCAGTTTTTCTTGGTGTGATTTCCTCACCAATAATCTCTTCTGTCTTCTCCACAACTCGGTATCCTATCATGTATCCTACCACGTTATTCTATTGTTTGAGAAGATAAGTCAGTAATGTTTCACCTTTAATGGCTAGCATGATATTTGGTCATTTGACAGTAAGGATTGTTTGGGAGCACTCTTTGGGTCAATGTTCTTGTTCACTCTTTTTGTCATAATGCTTATGTTTCTCTCTATTTCATCATGTATCCACCTTCTTCCCTACTACATTTTAGCTCTTGTCCCTCTCTCTGGATGAGACTCCTGTGGATTGTGGGTAATGTAGTTTTGGGCCTTTCTCAGGTCTCCTGCCATGGCTGGGGGTCTGTTTGCCATTGAAAGGGACTTCTTCTTTGAGCTGGGCCTCTATGACCCAGGACTGCAGATCTGGGGAGGGGAGAACTTTGAGATATCCTATAAGGTAAACGCTAAGATCACTTAAAGCTCTCCATCTACGAAATATTTCACATCATAATAAAATACTTGGGCTATTGTTTAGTCCTGTATTGATACATGCATATTGATTAGTAGCTGTTTATTTATTTGCTGTGAATTTCAACTTATCTCTCTATTGACTGGTATACTATCGTATTTTCAGCTTTCTATGTACCATCTGTGTAACTCCAGCATGTTTGTTCTATCGTCCTGATCTGATCCCAGATCTGGCAGTGTGGTGGCCAGCTGCTCTTTGTGCCGTGCTCCCGTGTGGGCCATATCTACCGCCTACAGGGATGGCAGGGCAACCCACCCCCTGCCCACGTTGGCTCCTCGCCCACACTTAAGGTCAGTGTGCCAAGTCTGTCAAACTAAGCACCCAGGCTGCCCCTCTTAGCCTGCTCCCAGATCTGCGTTCAATGTCTTTCCAACTCCTATGGTGATTGTCACAATGACTGTAAGAGTTGGCAGGACAACACAAACAGATCTAGGACCAGGCTAGCTCATTCTGGCAAATCCCTGGCAGCTTTTTTTGGCTCCTTTGAGCTGACCTGGCACCATCTGCTTATTTACTTGGATTCATCCAGTTTCAAATGTCTACACGGGTGACTCGATTGAATTATATATTGTGCTAAGCACAGTTCATGTAGGCCTACAGCCGCTTATCAAATGGTCAGTAGTGAATTAATTATATAGATATCATCATATGTATCGGTCATCTGTATTGTATCATAAAACATCAGCAATCTTATGGAAAAACACCATATGAGAAGTAGCATATGGACTGACTGATGTCCTTCAAGAGGTGTTGTCCTTCATGGAAACTAATAATTGGTGATTTATTCGGATCCTCCCTGCTCCAGAACTATGTGCGTGTGGTGGAGGTTTGGTGGGACGACTACAAGGACTACTTCTACGCAAGCCGGCCGGAGACCCTCACCCTGGCCTACGGGGACATCAGCCAGCTCAAGAAGTTCAGAGAGGAGCACCGCTGCAAGAGCTTCAAGTGGTTCATGGAAGAAATTGCCTATGACATCCCCATGAACTATCCACTGCCCCCCAAAAACGTGGAGTGGGGAGAGGTAGGCTAAAGTATTGTCCATATTTCGTTTTTAGTTTATTCATACTACACAATAGTAGCTAAAAGCTGAATTGTAGTCTTACTTAAAATATCAACATATGCATCTGTTGAAGAGTAGTGTGTTACTGTCTGTTACATGACCAAAGGTATGTGGACTCCTGCTCGTTGAACATCTCATTCCAACATCATGGCCATTTAGTGGAGTTTGTCCCCTGCTTTAACAGCGTCCACTCTTCTGGGAAGGTTTTTCACTAGATTTTGGAACGTTGCTGTGGGGACTTGCTTCCATTCAGCCACGACCATTAGTGAGGTTGGGTGATTAGGCCTGGCTTGCAGTTGGCGTTCCAATTCATCCCAAAGATGTTCGATGGGGTTGAGGTTAGGGCTCTGTGCAGGCCAGTGAAGTTCTTCCACATAGATCTCGACAAAACATGTCTGTATGGACCTCGCTTTGTGCACGGGGGCATTGGCATGCTGAAACAGGAAAGGGCCTTCCCAAAACTGTTGCCACAAAGTTGGAAGCACAGAATCACCCAGAATGTTGTATGCTGTAGCGTTAAGATTTCCCCAGACCATTATATCTCCTTCACCAAACTTGACAGTTGGTACTATGCATTTAGGCAGGTAGTGTTCTCCTGGCATCTGCCAAACCTACATTTGTCCGTTGGACTGCCAGATGGTGAAGCCTGATTCATGGCTCCAGAAAACGTGTTTCCTCTGCTCCAGAGTCCAATGGCGGCGAGCTTTACACCACTCAAGCCGACGCTTTGCATTGCGCATGGTGATCTTAGGCTTGTGTGTTGCTGCTCGGCCATGGAAACCCATTTCATGAAGCTCCCGACGAACAGTTATTGTGCTGACGTTACTTCGAGGCAGTTTAGAACTCGATAGCATTGCAACTTGCCTGTCTCGTTCTGTGAGCTTGTTTGGCCTACCACTTCACTGCTGATGCATTGTTGCTCCTAGACGTTTCCACTTCACAATAACAGCACTTAGTTGGCCTCCCGAGTGGCGCAGTGGCCTAAGGCACTGCATTGCAGTCACTACAGGATTCGATCCCAAGCTGTGTCACAGCCGGCCGTGACCGGGAGACCCATGAGGCAGCGCACAATTGGCCCAGCATCGTCCGGGTTAAGGAGGGGGGGGTTTGGGCGGCAGGATTTCCTTGTCCCATCGTGCTCTAACGAATCCTTGTGGCGGGCCGTGTGCCTGCAAGCTGACGTCGATCGCCAGCTGGACAGTGTTTCCTCCAACACATTGGTGCGGCTGGCTTCCGGGTTCAGCGGTTTGTCAAGAAGCATTGTAGCTTGACTGGGTATTGTTTCGGAGGATGCATGGCTCTCGACCTTCGCCTCTACCGAGCCCGTAGGGCAGTTGTAGCAATGGGACAAAACTACCAATTGGATATCACGAAATTGGGGAGAAAAAGGGGTTAAAAGTACAACAAAAAAATCAATATAAATAAAAGTACTTACAATTGACTGGAGAAGTTCTAGCAGGGCAGAAATTTGACTAACTGACTTGTTGGAAAGGTGGCATCCTATGACGGTGCCATGTTGAAAGTCACTGAGCTCTTCAGGAAGGCCATTCTACTGCCAATATAAGGCTATGGAGATTGCATGGCAGGGTGCTCGATTTTATACACCTGTCAGCATCGGGTGTGGCTGAAAGTCAAATCCACTCATTTGAAGGGGTGTCCACATACTTTTGTGTATATGTAGTGTATGTGCATTTGGAATGTATAGTGAGCATTATTGCTTTGTTCCAGGTCCGTGGATATGAGACCAGCTACTGCATTGACAGTATGGGCCACACCAACGGAGGCAACGTGGAGATTGGACCCTGTCACAGAATGGGTGGGAACCAGGTCCGAAAACCCTTTGTGTAATTTGGGATTAGAGACTTTATTTATTCCTAAACATTATTCCTCATTTACTGATAAAACACTCTTGTAGCTTTTCAGGATAAATGAAGCCAACCAGCTCATGCAGTATGACCAGTGTTTGACGAAAGGACCAGACGGGTCGGCGGTGATCGTTACACACTGTAACATGAACGAGAACACAGAGTGGAGATACTTCAAGGTATGCAGCTGCATCTAACTTCATATACAAAGTGTGTGTAATCCTCAGATAAGAACCTCCTTAGATTGGTGCCATTGTTTCAATATATGATTGCTTCATAAGATGTGGTAAACAGTTGGAAAGAGAATCCATCCTTGTTACCAATACAGTATTATGAGTTTTTCCTATCGCGCTACAGCTTGATGGTACTGCTGAACATGGCGTATTAGCATGTATGTGTGAGGGTATATGTCGTGTAAGTGAACTCACTGTTTCGTTTCCCTCCCAGGACCTCCACAGGTTCACCCACGTCCCCACGGGGAGGTGCCTGGACCGGTCGGACATCCTCCACAAGGTCTTCATCGCAGACTGTGACACCAGCAAAAGCACACAAAAGTGGGAGATGAACAATATTGTAGCGGTTTAAAGCTACGGCCCCACAGAGGGTACATTACTCCTACTGGAACT
The DNA here is from genome assembly GCF_023373465.1 of Oncorhynchus keta. Lineage (NCBI taxonomy): Eukaryota > Metazoa > Chordata > Actinopteri > Salmoniformes > Salmonidae > Oncorhynchus > Oncorhynchus keta. The sequence continues at coordinate 50,244,620 of NC_068449.1, read as the reverse complement.
CACTCGACAGGATAGGGCATCGAACACTGCACTTCAACTGTCTGCTGCATTGAGAGGTTGTGTACGTCCAAAATGGCACACTATTTCCCTATATAGTGCACTACTTCCAGAGCCCTATGGGCAGGGGTGTCAATTGTGTATGGCAGTCAACATACACCAACCATTTTAAAATGGGCTACTAAAGTCATTCCAATCCCCATTAAATGGCAAATGCAGTTTAAGCGGCAATAGCTGGCAGGCCTCCGAGCGGGTGGAAAGACTGTCTGGCTGGAGCACATTGATCTGAGGCAGCTTTTGTCTTAAAACAGTGCGGAGGTAGAAGATTGCTGTAGATGGCTATGACACTGCACTTTTGACTTTACATGGAACTTTTTAATCTCGGTGCTGAGCTAGTGCTTAGCAGCTAATTGCTGTATGACATGTTTGTAGAAAGTGAAGTTCCTTATTGACTGGGGAATGAAGCTACAATTAAGGTTAAGGTGATAATGGCTGGAGTCAATTTTGTTTGTTTTCACTGTCTCCAAATAGCTTTTTAGAGTTGAAATTGTGTAGGTTTAGCTGAAATGACACCAATACCTAAGGGCCCTGGTCAAAAGCAATGCACTATATAGGGGATACTGTGCTCTCTCAACCATGTCCCAAGGAAGGTACTCGTCCGTACACACACTTGGATAATGGACCTTTTTTCAGTTGTAGTTGTTTACACGTTCTTGCTCTCTTCTCTCGATCTTTACATCTTATTGGGGTCTTTGGGCTATTACTCAGGGGTCTGAGAATTTTTCTAACTTTAAAAAAACATTGGTGGAGGATTCATTAATTAATGTGCAGAATTGAACATTCAACAATTCGAAACCACTTCTAGTAGTCGTGTAATAAACTGCCCACTAGCTAGGATTTTAAGAATACTATGTTTTTGAAAACTGCAATGGATTATAACCTGGTCTCAGATCTGTTTGTACAATGACCCATAGGTGTTTAATTGGCAAGAAAGCACAAACAGTTCTGGGACCAGGCTAGATGGATAAGTCCACTCATGAATCATGGTTAAGAATGAACACTGGATGTTTTGAAAGGACTTACTTACTTCAATGATGTTGGTCTTAGGCACAGTGAAATTCCAAAAGCTTGAATTTAACATGTTGGCTCTAACTGGTGAATTTCAAATGGCTATATAAAGAAAGGGTCTGTGTTTTTATTGTTTTTATATATTTCCAGCTTGGTATGTAAATGTTGTTGTTGAATGATGACTACAAAGCAACCAGAATCAGACACCAATTTGTTCAAAGCAAAATTAAGAAATTGTGTTTTCTTTGGGGTATGATGTGATATGTATGCATTTTTTATAATGTAAATAGGTTTGTTTCTAAAAGAGCTATGCAGTGAGCCTTGGATGAAGGTGTACATATCTAACTTATAAAAACATTGGCTCGAACTGTACTCATGGCAATAAATTTAACCTTTTTACCAATTACTTTTCCCCCTTGAAATTACAATTTTTAGGGGTTTAAGGGTCTTTTATGTTCAATTGCAGCTATGTTGCGATAGGCCTATTGTATTCATGCATCTTTTGAACCTTAAACCTTGTGTTCTGGTCTGATTACACTAAATACCCCAGATTTTGGGGTCCTCACCCCTCCCCCAGATAAACATGGTCTCATTTGTATGTTATCTATCCAAAAGAAAATGCCTCAACCCTGTCTGGCCATACAGTGCCTTGCGAAAGTATTCGGCCCCCTTGAACTTTGCGACCTTTTGCCACATTTCAGGCTTCAAACATAAAGATATAAAACTGTATTTTTTTGTGAAGAATCAACAAGTGGGACACAATCATGAAGTGGAACGACATTTATTGGATATTTCAAACTTTTTTAACAAATCAAAAACTGAAAAATTGGGCGTGCAAAATTATTCAGCCCCTTTACTTTCAGTGCAGCAAACTCTCCAGAAGTTCAGTGAGGATCTCTGAATGATCCAATGTTGACCTAAATGACTAATGATGATAAATACAATCCACCTGTGTGTAATCAAGTCTCCGTATAAATGCACCTGCACTGTGATAGTCTCAGAGGTCCGTTAAAAGTGCAGAGAGCATCATGAAGAACAAGGAACACACCAGGCAGGTCCGAGATACTGTTGTGAATAAGTTTAAAGCTGGATTTGGATACAAAAAGATTTCCCAAGCTTTAAACATCCCAAGGAGCACTGTGCAAGCATTAATATTGAAATGGAAGGAGTATCAGACCACTGCAGATCTACCAAGACCTGGCCGTCCCTCTAAACTTTCAGCTCAAACAAGGAGAAGACTGATCAGAGATGCAGCCAAGAGGCCCATGATCACTCTGGATGAACTGCAGAGATCTACAGCTGAGGTGGGAAACTCTGTCCATAGGACAACAATCAGTCGTATATTGCACAAATCTGGCCTTTATGGAAGAGTGGCAAGAAGAAAGCCATTTCTTAAAGATATCCATAAAAAGTGTTGTTTAAAGTTTGCCACAAGCCACCTGGGAGACACACCAAACATGTGGAAAAAGGTGCTCTGGTCAGATGAAACCAAAATTGAACTTTCTGGCAACAATGCAAAATGTTATGTTTGGCGTAAAAGCAACAGCTCATCACCCTGAACACACCATCCCCACTGTCAAACATGGTGGTGGCAGCATCATGGTTTGGGCCTGCTTTTCTTCAGCAGGGACAGGGAAGATGGTTAAAATTGATGGGAAGATGGATGGAGCCAAATACAGGACCATTCTGGAAGAAAACCTGATGGAGTCTGCAAAAGACCTGAGACTGGGACAGAGATTTGTCTTCCAACAAGACAATGATCCAAAACATAAAGCACAATTTACAATGGAATGGTTCAAAAATAAACATATCCAGGTGTTAGAATGGCCAAGTCAAAGTCCAGACCTGAATCCAATCGAGAATCTGTGGAAAGAACTGAAAACTGCTGTTCACAAATGCTCTCCATCCAACCTCACTGAGCTCGAACTGTTTTGCAATGAGGAATGGGGAAAAAATGTCAGTCTCTCAATGTGCAAAACTGATAAGCGACATACCCCAAGCGACTTACGGCTGTAATCGCGGCAAAAGGTGGCGCTACAAAGTATTAACTTAAGGGGGCTGAATAATTTTGCACGCCCAATTTTTCAGTTTTTGATTGGTTAAAAAAGTTTGAAATATCCAATAAATGTCATTACACTTCATGATTATGTCCCACTTGTTGATTCTTCACAAAAAAAATAGTTTTATCTTTGTTTGAAGCCTGAAATGTGGCAAAAGGTCGCAAAGTTCAAGGGGGCCGAATACTTTCGCAAGGCACCGTATGTCAACCACTCCAACTGCAGTGGATTTGAGACATGCATTTCCCTCAGACCATCTGTGCCCTATTGACTTGTTAGCTGTTAACCACAAGGTCTACAACCAAAGGTGAAAGTGAACCTTACAGTGAGCTAGTCTGATCGGGCAGCAGGTAACCTAGTTAAGAGCGTTGGCCTTGTAACCGAAAGGTTGCAAGAGCAAATTCCTGAGCTGACATGGTAAACTGTCGTTCTGCCCCTGAACAAGGCAGAACAGGCCATCATTGAAAATAATCTTAACTGACCTGCCTAGTTAAAGGTAAAACATGAGTTTATACTGAATGTCTAAACGCATCAATTAAGCTTTTACAGTTCATAAGATCAGTCAATTGAAATAAATGCATTGTGTAATCCATAGATAAGGGCCTGACTGGGAATACAGATATGCATCGGTTGATCAGAAAACCAGTCAGTCAGTATCTGGTGTGACATCTCCATTGCAGAGATGATCAGAATGTTGGCAAGTATGCAGGCCATGGAAGAACTAGGACATTTTCAGTTTACTGGCAGTGTAGATCCTTGTTACATGGGACCGTGCATCATGTTGAACCGACAGGCCTTGCTCTTAACACTGCATTTAGTTGCCCATACCAGCAAACCCCTTTATACAGCGTGGGAGAGCTGGACTTGGGGTAGAGAAGTGAACATTGAGGTTGCTAGACTGACAAGAGTGCAGTTGGGCATTCCTGCTAACTTGAGATGTGGCATTGTGTTGACAAACTGCACATTTGACCGGCCTTTAATGTATTGTTTAATATGCTCCCTAAATGGGTAAATAGAAATACACAGAAAATGAGCTTTTATTTCAGCTCATGAAACCCAACATGTTGCATTTATTTTGTTCAGTATACTTCATGAATTGCCTGAGTATTAAGCTATATCATTGAAGTTTTAGTGCAATTTAATAGGTCACTACCTTGAAACTATTAGCTAACCAACATGGAGTACATTTGGCTTTTACACAGCCAATTCAGATATTTTTTTCTGCCAAGCGGGCTTTTAAATGATCAGCTCTGAAAGACCAGTTAGTGGTGTGAAAAAAAAATAAAAAATAATCTGAATTGGACTAGTTGTCTAATCACATCCCTAATCTAACTTGTCATCAACAAGGCAAGGAAGTTAATCATAATATACAAAACAAAATTTTATTACAAAAAGAAATCATTCTACACTGAAACTCCACGTTAAAAATGGGTCGCAAACATCTACACATTTTCTTGTATTTCTTAAAAACGGCAGTGGAAACTATCAATATAGGGCGGAAAAGAACATGCCACCATCCAAAGACAAAACAAGCAGTGCTTTGAGAATAAGAGCTGTTCATTTACAAGACAGCACAATATGACCCCTGTATGCATTATTGCAGCCATTGCACATCACTGTACATGTTCTGAAAAATCCAAAATGCTATAAATGTTACATTGTAAGGTTCACATTGTTTTGCAAATACTCCAGCTCAAGTTTCCAGGCAGTTTAGTCGTCATCCTCGTCATCCTCCTCTTCCTCATCATCCTCCTCTTCATCATCATCATCATCATCGTCATCATCATCCATGGGCGCTGCCTTCTTGCCAACAGCTGGCCTGCCAGGGCCACTCTTAGCAGTTGCACCTGCGCCTCCCTTAGCCTTGTAGGCAGCAACATCCTACAACAAAAATGACTTGGTTTTCATGAGTCTCCTACAACGGTTCTAGTCAGTCATGATAGTTGAAGTGGACCTTACCTTCTCATACTTTTCCTTCAGCTTGGCGGCCTTTGCTTCATGTGGCTGCTTGTCTTTGGGAGTCTGCTTGCCCCACAGCAGACCCAGCTGCTTGGCGATATCACCAATGCCCATGCCTGGGTTATCAGCCTTGATTCTTCCACGGTGTTCAGCACAGAACACAAAAAATGCAGAACTATTGGGGATAGAATGTTGAGAACATGTTTAATTCCAAAATCTGAACAGAACGCTACAGATATCAATAGTTGTATAGGTGGAGTACTTACGGTGGCCTTTTGGGGGCATTGGGGTCCTTCTTTCTCTTTCCTGCTGCCTTAGATCCCTTCGGGGGCACATAACCCTTCATGTCCTTGTCATAACGGACTTTGTCACCTTTGGCCATGTCCTCAAACTTCACCTTTTCTTTTGCAGACATTGTCTGGAAAAGAGAATAACTGCATTAGTCACACCACTCATTGCAGCATCCATGTTGCGCTAAATCCCCCACCATTTGATACATTGATTTGCTAACTGTTTCGTAGGCACGCTTTGCCCCGCCCCCCCCGAAAAAAAAAACAACTTTTACATGGCGGCCGCTTAGTCAGAACTTACCCTCCACCTCTCTGAGCATTTCTTTGAGAACTCGGAAAAGTTCACTGAAGTTCCTGGGTGTTTTTTCTTGTGTTCTTCCCTGCACGTCGCAACAAAGAACGCATAGGAAGAAGTCTTTCCCTTCGGCTTATTAGGATCTTTACCCGGCATGGCTGCTATATTCTGAAAAAGGGGAAAAAAATATATAAAGCAAAACTTGATTAGTCTCATCATATAAATAACGTTTAAATGTATGTTTTCGGATGGTACCACCGAGTAAACGAGCCACAGACCACTCCACGGACAGCCCAAGGACGCGAAACCGCGTTAATCCGATTGAGTTCCTGCTTCATTGTGGCTGTACGGCTAGGACAATAAGCGTCCCTCCATTTTGTTTCCCGCCTAAACAAAGTCTCCCAACAAATGCAATAAGTAGGATCAAACCATTTAAACATTGATAAATTGGGTCATCAGAATGATACCTGTTAGTCGGAAATAAAGACCGAAAGGCTACCTAAACCATTTCTGCAAGGCTGATCAAAGTTAGTCTAGTAACGACGCTAGCTGGGCTAGCTCAATGGCAGCAAGTATGGAATGCATCGTGCAACATCGCCAACTACCTAGCACGATGTTAGCATGTTATGTCTGAAAGAAGTACCCAAAAAGTATTTTCTGGACGGAAAACATTTTTAAAATGTTCCTTGTCATACTGAACATTCTTGGCTACGAGCAGAACAATACATTCTGTAAAAATGTGTTAGGGCATCAAGTTAGCTAGCTAAATAGCAACTGCATCACAGCGCGCCATTCCCAACTTCGCTGGCTGAGTTGAGTAAAATAGTTAACCACATATATTCTTCAGTAAGCATTTGAGAGGTTTTGCCTTAAGTTCAAAAGCATTCTAAAAACAAACGTAACATGTAGAACATCACGAAATATTTGATAGGCGTAGAAGTTCCCTTACTCACCTATTATCCAGCCACACAAGTACAATGAGTGCCAATGTAAAGTCCTTCGCACTGTTCTGTGAGTGGGAGACAGTTCGCACAAACTTGATTAAATGTTTTTAGAGCTCCTCCCGCTTGTCATATACGATTGGCTGAAATTACACATTTCAATTTGAATCTGGGACGCAGGGCATGGACGGTGTTTGGATTGGCTGAAGGTCTATATTTTGAGACTATCACGGTTGTCTGTGGTGGCTTAATGAAAAACTCTTGTGATTGGCCGGAGTGGGGATTTAAAATAGACGGCGCCAAAAGCCTAAACGCTTTGAAGGGGGTTGTGTGTTGGACGCCCGTTCCCACTGGATCAGTGCTATCCAAGATCATTGGGACGTCCCTACACTAACCTTAACGATTAACTTACCGTAACCATTTAAAATGTTAACCGCAATGGGGGTGGGTGATAGTGACGTCTCAAGGATCATATTAACAGGATCCGTTGCCACTGCTAGCCCGTCAGATAATTAAGGAAACAATAGAAATGAACAGTTATTGATGAGAAAAAAACACACAATAAAATGTTTGAGCTGCGAGTTAACAGATGTCAGTAATAAAGGTGAATGATCATGAAATTAAACTATAATTTACCAAAAATAAATAAATATTAAGCCAATCAGATTTGAGCAACAACATGCGCAGACATTTGAGCTAGATTTCAAATGCAATGCAAATAACATGTATGTATTCATGTAAAGGTGTACAACTTTTTCAATATTTCAGACAGTGTTACAACGTTACTACAGAAAGACCCCACAAAGCCATTGATACGTTTTGCCTGGGCTCTTATACATGCTAAAATGTTTCCATGTGCAAGTGTCCATCTAGCCAGTGAGAAATGTAACAGCAAGCTCCACCATAACCGTAGAACAAGAGCACAAAGGCCAGCAGGGGAACGAACAGCTGTCAGCTGCGTGCAGATGCGACCCCAGTGTGCTCCCACGCTTTGTGTTGTACTACCGAGCCGCAGACATTGTAGCAATGTCTCTGCAAAATAAAGCCACGCTCACGCGACTGAATCTTTTTTTTTCAAACAGTCTTAAATAATGATATCATATATTGGCCTAGTAGTAGCTTTATATAGCCTAGTTACGCCTATAGCCTAGCCTAGTGTTACAGCCTGGTCTCATAGACTAGACGTAACATAGTATATGTAAATCCGGTCACTCAAATTAGTGTGATATGTTACTTTTGGTATGCTTACATAAGACACATTTTTGCTTAAGGCAAAAACGGGTAGGGTATAATGCGAAAGTCTAGCAACCCAAAGGTTGTGAGTTTGAATCTCATCATGAATAATTTCAGCATTTTAGCTAATTAGCAACTTTTCAACTACGTACTACTTTTTAGCTACTTTGAAACTACTTAGCATGTTAGCTAACCCTTCCCCTAAACCTAACCTTAACCCTTTTAACTAACCCTAACTTTATCCCTTTAATCTAACTCCTAAACGTAACCCTAACCCCTAGCCTAGCTAACGTCAGCCAACTAGCTAACATTAGCCACCTTGCCACCTAGCTAGAATTCATAGCATAACATATGTTTTGCATATTCATTTCACAAATTCAGAACATATTGTATGTTTGCATTTGTTAAATATAATATTTACATTTACATTTAAGTCATTTAGCAGACGCTCTTATCCAGAGCGACTTACAAATTGGTGCATTCACCTTATGACATCCAGTGGAACAGCCACTTTACAATAGTGCATCTAAATCTTTTAAGGGGGGTGAGAAGGATTACTTTATCCTATCCTAGGTATTCCTTAAAGAGGTGGGGTTTCAGGTGTCTCCGGAAGGTGGTGATTGACTCCGCTGTCCTGGCGTCGTGAGGGAGTGTGTTCCACCATTGGGGAGCCAGAGCAGCGAACAGTTTTGACTGGGCTGAGCGGGAACTGTACTTCCTCAGTGGTAGGGAGGCGAGCAGGCCAGAGGTGGATGAACGCAGTGCCCTTGTTTGGGTGTAGGGCCTGATCAGAGCCTGGAGGTACTGAGGTGCCGTTCCCCTCACAGCTCCGTAGGCAAGCACCATGGTCTTGTAGCGGATGCAAGCTTCAACTGGAAGCCAGTGGAGAGAGCGGAGGAGCGGGGTGACGTGAGAGAACTTGGGAAGGTTGAACACCAGACGGGCTGCGGCGTTCTGGATGAGTTGTAGGGTTTAATGGCACAGGCAGGAGCCCAGCCAACAGCGAGTTGCAGTAATCCAGACGGGAGATGACAAGTGCCTGGATTAGGACCTGCGCCGCTTCCTGTGTGAGGCAGGGTCGTACTCTGCGGATGTTGTAGAGCATGAACCTACAGGAACGGGCCACCGCCTTGATGTTAGTTGAGAACGACAGGGTGTTGTCCAGGATCACACCAAGGTTCTTAGCGCTCTGGGAGGAGGACACAATGGAGTTGTCAACCGTGATGGCGAGATCATGGAACGGGCAGTCCTTCCCCGGGAGGAAGAGCAGCTCCGTCTTGCCGAGGTTCAGCTTGAGGTGGTGATCCGTCATCCACACTGGTATGTCTGCCAGACATGCAGAGATGCGATTCGCCACCTGGTCATCAAAAGGGGGAAAGGAGAAGATTAATTGTGTGTCGTCTGCATAGCAATGATAGGAGAGACCATGTGAGGTTATGACAGAGCCAAGTGACTTGGTGTATAGCGAGAATAGGAGAGGGCCTAGAACAGAGCCCTGGGGGACACCAGTGGTGAGAGCGCGTGGTGAGGAGACAGATTCTCGCCACGCCACCTGGTAGGAGCGACCTGTCAGGTAGGACGCAATCCAAGCGTGGGCCGCGCCGGAGATGCCCAACTCGGAGAGGGTGGAGAGGAGGATCTGATGGTTCACAGTATCGAAGGCAGCCGATAGGTCTAGAAGGATGAGAGCAGAGGATGCAGGATAATATGAATTGTAACGCTCAACATATCATACAAAATGGGTGATGGACATCCACAAATTAATACATACCATACGAAAATAAACATATAGAGGGTACAGAATAATACATAATGCTCTGAGACCAGGTCGCAGCCAGCATGATACATTTCCCCTAATCGATCAGTGCAGCAATCATTACTACAGACAAGTCTGTATATTCTCACAAATTGATGTACATTATCGCAGCATCAATGTGTGTTTGCTAGCTACTATCCCAATATCCTTAGCTGTAATTCCAGATAGACCTACTAGGCAACATACCTGAGCTATTTTGATGCATCAGCAATAAATGTATCCATTTTATAACTAATTAGTCCAGGTGTGTGGTGAGCTCGAGCTTGGTAGTCTATTGTTGTGGTCAGCTTTCTAGATTTACTATGTTAAAGTAGTAGTCCAATGTCTAAATCATTTATGGAAAACTTCTCCTTGCTCTACACTCTTAGAAAAAAAGGTGCTATCTAGAACCTAAAGGGGTTCTTCAGCTGTCCCCATAGGAGAACCCTTTGAAGAACCCTTTTTTGGTTGCAGTTAGATCCCTTTTGAGTTCCATGTAGAACCCTTTACACAGAGGGTTCTACATAGAACCCAAAATAGTTATACCTGGAACCAAAAGGGGTTCTACCTGGAACCAGAAAGGCTTCTCCTATGGGGACAGCCGAAGAACCCAGTTGGAAATATTTTTGTAAGAATGTAAGCCTAAAAGAAACCTATGGCACTTCTCTTGGAAAATGAAAAGGGCCTACTTTGTTGCTAGCATTACCCATTTTCAGCCATCTTCACTGTTGTTCTCTCAGTCAGGCTGCTTCATGGTAGAAACTAGGTGGTAGCCTATACAGTTACAACCTGAAGTTACTTTTTTTGTAGCAGGTTAGGAGAATTTATGCAGCAGGTCAGGATAATTAAGTTAGCAGGTTAGGGGATTTAGGAAAGGTTAGAAAAAAGTTTAGAGTTAGCTATAATGCTCTGCTAAACGGTTATGCTTTTGAAAAGTAACTTCCGGTCGTAGCTGTACTCCATCAAAACACAACCCTGCTTCATTCCTCCTGTTCTGTTTTGCATTCTCACAGCCAGGGCCTCAGCGGAACTGGAACAGTTGAGCTCAAACCGGTTTAAGTGTGTCAGGAGGAGAAAAAAGTATACAGTGTTGTATGTCAAGATTTATTGTGAGTGTCTTTTCTCCTGCAGGCCTCAGCTGCTCAAGTGTCAATGAGGCTGAGCGTCCATGGTGCCACTATGTTGAATGCCGCCATAGCAGCTGCACTTGGAGAGGAAGATTCCTAGAAGGTCCAAGGATCTCCCAGTACAGTAAAGTTTTTTATTCTCATTCCATAGCACCAACATAGTAGTATGCTTATGTTATGACATGTAGGCCCTTGTTTACGCTTGCCAACAAGTGACTAACATGAATTATAATAAGGTTGGTCCTTACATTTGTCCTATTTCACACATGTACAAGTGTGTATTATATTGGAAACATTGGAAATGTGCTTTTTTTTGTGCATATCCCACTCCCCCCCGAGTCAAACTTGGAGCGTGGGGTCACAGCCAAGGATAAGCCATTATTGACGGCAACCTTGGAGCAATTAGGGTGAAGTGCCTTGCTCAACGGCACATACAGATTTTTAATCTGGTCGGCACAGGGATTCAAACCAGTGACCTTTCGGTTACTGGCCCAACACTTTTAACCGATAGGCTACCTGCCAACCCAGAGGCCTACATCAGTAGCTGGGCAAATTGAAAAGTCACAATTAAGCACTGTAAAAAAAAAAATTGGGCAGAGGTGAATTTGTGGCTAACTTATAGTAAATGTGGACAAATAGTTTAATAACAAATGGTTAGATATCAAATGAAAGATAAGGCCACAAGACAAAAGATGTCAAGTAGATGCTCAAGGTTTCCTTTCTAGCCTCACCAACACAGCCGTTCTCACCCAGCCCCATAGTGAAAGCACATAGCCTCACAAGCAAAAGGAGCTGACAAGACCATCACCATTAGCATAAAACTGTAAGCCCCCCAGTTGTTTACCAAATGGGCCCAACTGACAAAACACCCTTTCACATACTCACTGGACCCGAGATCCTATTCATACTGGATCCTCATTGTGGGAAGCAGATGACTTTATCCACAGGGTGTCAAACATAGGTATTAAAGGTGGCAGGAGAGTGCAGGCTCGATTCTTCTCCAATTACCATCCTCAGTGCTGAGTTTTTCGCACGAGTTACATTGCAAACATTGGATTGATTTGTCTCAACTTGTGTATGATTTTAGACATAAACAGGCGAGCAGTTTATGGGTGGTTTATGTGTGTTCACTTTGAACTGAGGGCTGAAGTGGGCTCCCGAGTGGCGCAGCGGTCTAAGGCACTGCATCTCAGTGCTTGAGGCGTCATTACAGACACCCTGGTTCGATTCCAGGCTGTATCACAACTGGCTGTGATTGGGAGTTCCATCGGGGGGCGCATAATAGGACCAGCGTCGTCCGGGTTTGGCCAGTGTAGACCGTCATTGTAAATAAGAATTTGTTAACTGACTTGCCCAGTTAAATAAAGGTTTAAAAAATATATATATATATACATATATATAATGATGAAATGCATTTGTGCGATTTGACATCCTTCACTGTGGGCCTATTCTACTACAGTTACTGGAATCTATTATCAGCGACTGTACAGAATAGGAGAATAACAGTGAATCCGTGAATACATCCTACCCACTCAAGAGCCTTAATTCAGTTTGTTTACATAGAGCAGTAGAGCAGTCTCTTCTAATTACGACAATATGAATCAGCGATGTTTTGCAACTGACTGACAAAAGCAAGTTTATCAACAACAAACTGAAACATAACAAGCTCACAAAGGAAACATGAGGAAACCTAAGGTGGTTTCATGATACAACAAGTAAGGCCTGCAGGCAAAATAACACTCAAACCGATCTGTTTATTAATATTCTCACATACAGTGTTGTAATTGACATAAAATCATTGGATAAGTACAGGGAGATGTCATGGAGCAGTAGAACAACTTGTTTAAACAGCTTCACCGGTCTAGGGGATCTGTAAGTGCTATGTTATTCACATTTTAGTCATTTAGCAGACGCTCTGATCCAGAGCGCCTTACAGTTAGTTAGGCCTAGTGTCACACACAATACTATAATCCTTTTGCAAAGACATTTACAATACAGTTGTACAGCCTACTTGGTTCATCCATGTAAAATCATGCTTCATAGGCTCATCACAACATCACATTTTATGATCCTGCTGACATTTACGTCATTTAATAGCCTTGAATATAAAATGCCATGTCTCTCAAGAATGGCATACTATTAACTATTGAATTATATTTTTTTGATGTGCACACTTCGTGGTATTACTGTACTACGACTATTGCCAAATAGTGAGATCTGTTTACGTTTGGGTGTAGATAATGGGGAGTGTCACATCATTGCAAATGCCAAATGAAGGGTCTGCCAAGTCAGATATACAAGTGTTGAACTGTAGCCTTGGCAAAGGAGGGACACGGGCTGCATTTATTGAATTGTCTTCACAGATAATAAATATACTGGGTGCTGTATTTGAGACTGAAAATAATGCATTTTATTTGTAGGCCCAAGTATTGTGAAAGATGGGCCTCTTTTTTCCCCGGCTTCAAAGCTTGTGCTTTTGTTTTAGCTCCAGCCTTCTGAACTTGTCGTTGTTGTAGCTGTCTCCAAGTGAAGAATGAAATGCATGTAATTCTGTAGTCCGGAATGGATGGGCCCATCCCCCTTGGCCCCATTTACTCTTTACTCTTGTTTCAATTCAGAAGATTGCACCGTCCGTCCGTGTTCACTGTCCATTCAAACGACTGATGGCTCAGATGGTTTTGCATGGAATTATAAAGGAGATTTTGGGTCCAAAGAAGACATCCCTGGAACAACATAACAATACAAAATAAACATGTGTTTAGTATTTTGCCCTATTAGCCTGGAATCCAAGACTATGGTAAACTGTCCATGACTTTCTAGTGGATGGACCATGTGGTTCAGGAGATAATGGCCTAGTTAATGAAGGAAGCATCTAGTCAAGAATGGCATTAATTTCAATTGATAAACTGATAAACTGTGATTGCAAACTGATAAGCTCCCTGTATCTGTTTGATTTCCAGTCATATAGTGCGTCTTTAAAGGAAAAACTATTGTCTGTAGTCAACAGCTGACTAAAAACAGAGCCAAAATGCATAGGCCTAGCAGTAGTGTATTTGCATTACATGAGCAAAGGCCATGACGTAAAAACAGCACGAATTACCTTTTAACTGACCAGTGAAACAAAAGTCAACTCCACATCACAGCTCACTGCACGGCAGCAGGCACACGTGCCTGACTGTATTAATAGATTGCTTATGATAATCACAATGTAGGCAGTGTTCACTGGGCAGCCTGTGACTGGATCCAATTCGTTTCCAACTATAATTGGCGCCTAACTGCCCGCCGGCCTCTATTCGGCCTCCAGTACACATAACAGCACCACAGAGCCGTCCACTGTTCCAGAACTGTATTAACATAGACTGTATATGTGTGCTGAACATGGGCGCCGCCTACTGGAGGAGAATGGAATTTCTGTACCTTGGGCAGCAGAGGAGCTCACTGAAGTTACAGTAGCACACCATGTCGCATTTGTTCCCCTCCCAGAAATGGTTCTGCAGGGAATCGATGGGTCGCATGGTCGCAACTCCGTTGGAGATGCCAACATTGCGACAGTCCCTCCCCTTCAAAACTTTCTTGTAGCAGGACCAGCGGTTTGATGGAATGGCCTCGCTGCCCATTGCCAACAGTCCAACCAAGAGAATAGCAGCAATGAGTAGTGCCTTCATTTTGATCAAGCTGTAAATAGGATGACATAATGTGTATGATTGGTTAGAATGTCTCCAAGGTCACCCCAGTCATTAATATATAAATACGTTTTAACATTAACTACAAATCCAACCCACAAAAAAATATATTCCCATTAGAGCCATAGGCATGGTCTGAGTTCTAGTGAAGTTCAGAGGGGGTGGAGGGACATTTTTTGAAAGTTGAAGTTCATTTATTGCATTTCTATCAAATAAAGCAAATCTAAAATGCTATTTGGAGAATAGCAAATACAGACAAATATGTACCCAGCCAACATGTAGCCTGTTAGTTCTACAATTTGCCACTACACATTAACTCAGCACCGAGATGAAAACCTTCAATATGTACAGAGGTATCTGTTAGAATATTTATTTATTTATTAACAAAACACAAACAAATATGTTTGCTTTGCATAACTTTTTATTGCAATGTCCTGCAATTCTACACATTTTGCTTTGAGCTGTGGAGAAATTTTTGCATTTTAAAAGCTAATTTCCTGCAATTGTACACACTTTGCCATGACTTATGCCATGTTAAAGATGTACATTCCCACACATAGAGGACCTGCGTGGTTCTGGTACCGGTTGCGACTGACACTTTTGTTTATAAAATTGATCTGTGGACACCATAGATCGAAAAGGCTTGCATCGAGCGGTAACGCGGGTTCATAGCAACTCATTAGTGTATCTCTTCCACCTGTGTGATTTAGGACAGAGAGGAAGACATTGGAAACACATTGGAAAGAATTAACACAAAAACAGAGCAAACTAGAATGCTATTTGGCCCTAAACAGAGAGTACACAGTGGCAGAATACCTGACCACTGTGACTGACCCAAACTTAAGGAAAGCTTTGACTATGTACAGACTCAGTGAACATAGCCTTGCGATTGAGAAAGGCTGCCGTAGGCAGACATGGCTCTCAAGAGAAGACAGGCTATGTGCTCACTGCCCACAAAATGAGGTGGAAACTGAGCTGCACTTCCTAACCTCCTGACCAGTGTATGACCATATTAGAGAGACATATTTCCCTCTGATTACACAGATCCACAAAGACCTCGAAAACAAACCCAATTTTGATAAACTCCCATATCTTCTGGGTGAAATACCACAGTATGCCCATCACAGCAGCAAGATTCACGACCTGTTGCCACAAGAAAAGGGCAACCAGTGAAGAACAAACACCATTGTAAATACAACCCATATTTATGCTTGTTTATTTTCCCTTGTGTACTTTAACCATTTGTACATTGTTACAACACTGTATATATACGTAATATGACATTTGTAATGTCTTTATTGTTTTGAAACTTCTGAATGTGTATTGTTTACTGTTAATTTTTATTTATTTAACTTTTGTATATTATCTACCTCACTTGCTTTGGCAATGTTAACACATTTCCCATGCCAATAAAGCCCCTTGAATAGAATTGAAGAGGAATAGAGATGCCAAACTCGGCGGAAAGATGTCTCCTTTCAGTAGGTGGCGTTTTTTCGTTGTTTCGCCCACCAAGCAGAGTTTTTGTATGAAAGTCATTGAGAAAGTGTTGAATTTGGTCAACCAAAAAATGTATGGCTTATTTGCTACGGTAGTTTCCTAATGCTTAAATTGTTACGAGTGTACTGATAGGTAGGGCACGTGACATCCCGGCAATTTTGAGAAAAAAACACTTTATATGGTTGTTGTCTCGAGATGGCTATGCATATTCATTGAATGAGGCCAATAGTGTAGCGTCTGTCTCCATTGAATACAGGCAGTTGACGTCAACAACCCTCATCGAATTTTCAAAAGAGATAACAATAATTAGGTGTATCCACCAATCCAAAGAAAGAATAGGCGGGATCTAGACGGCACACTATGCCGCTTTGTGGACAACGACTTCCATTGTTAGGACAGCGAGACATGTGTCTTATCAGTATATCCATAATCTTTGTTTAAAATGTGAAATCTGACACCACTTGAAGCTGGGATGTCCCTTCTACCATTTCATTCGCTCTTCCGACTGTCCATCAACTCCTGTCTAAAACCATACATCACAGCGGCTGACAAAGCACATGCCTTAAAATCCTGACGTCGTAGCGCAACAGGATAGAGTTGTTTCGTCGCTCGAGCACATTCAGAGATCGGTTTATAACCAACTTTATCACAGTAATCTAAAAAGATTAATAGATTTTAAACAAAAACACACTTTTTGTTTGTCCTAGACAGACAATAGTAAGATGGAAGGCGAGTTCAGGAAGCCAAGCTCGAGCTCTCTTGTGTGACGTTCACAGCGGTGGGGGCAGACTTTATGATCAAGAGAGACCTGCATATTTCATCTAATACTAGACACACAAATATGTATTTTTACAGTTATAAGGAAGGTGAAATGTTATAGTTATTATTTGTATAATTTCATTATACTATATTTCAAGCATTATTCATACAGTTTTGTTGAATAGGAAATACATACAAAATAAGAATCATATTTTTACTTGTGTACTTGAGCTTGTGTCCTCAAAAGTGACTACACCTCAGCAATTTATAACTATTTTTTATCAGAATGGTGAGCTTTCAACCTTTCTTGGAGGAGGCATCATTACTTATGGCCCTCTCATGATAAATCATTCGTTTTTGGGATTACGTAGATTACATTTTAGATGACATTTAGTTACATGTAAGAGATATGATATCTGAGTGAGTGTGAATAATAAAATAAATTGGGGCCCCCTGGAGGTCAGGGTCCTTGGGCACGTAATTCAGCCATGACTACTAAAAGTTCATATAGCTGCCTAGACTAATTTGACTAATTTACCAATCTTCAAAATGTTAACTGACTAATTGACTAATTGAGCAGACAGAACCAGGTTTTCCACTAGTATTTTGCCTGTGCTAAGCTCCATTCCGTTTCTTTTTATCCTGAACCCCCCATGCCCCCCAGTTCTTAACTATTACAAACATACCCATAACATGTCGAATCAAATCAAATAACATTTTATTAGTCACATGCACCAAATGCTGACTTACGGGTCTCTAACCAACAATGCAGTTAAAAATAATACAGATAAGAATAAGAAATACCTAAAACATTTGACCCACAAGTTAAACAATTTAAAGGCAATGCTACCAAATACTAATTGAGTGTATGTAAATTTATGACCCACTGGGAATGTGATGAAAGAAATAAAAGCTGAAATAAATCATTCTCTCTACTATTATTCTGACATTTCACATTCTTAAAATAAAGTGGTGATCCTAACTGATCTAAGACAGGGAATTTTTACTACGATTAAATGTCAGGAATTGTGAAAAATGTAGTTTAAATGTATTTGGCTAAGGTGTATGTAAACTTCCAACTTCAACTGTACATGTAGTTAGAGTTATTAAAATGACTATGCATAGATGATAACAGGTGCAATGCAAATAGTCTGGGAAGCCATTTAATTAGAAGTTCAGGAGTCTTATGGCTTGGGGGTAGAAGCTGTTTAGACGCCTCTCAGACCTAGACTTGGTGCTCTGGTACCACTTGCCGTGCAGTAGCAGTGAGAACAGTCTATGACTAGGGTGGCTGGAGTCTTTGACAATTTCCAGGGCCTTCCTCTGACACCACCTGGTATAGAGTTTCTGGATGGCAGGAGGCTTGGCCCCAGTGATGTACTGGGCCGTTCGCACTACCCTCTGTAGTGCCTTGCGGTCAGAGGCCAAGCAGTTGCCATAGTGATGCAACCAGTTAGGATTAGAGGTCGACCAATTAATCGGAATGGCCGATTAATTAGAGCCGATTTCAAGTTTTCATAACAATCGGTAATCTGCATTTTTGGACACCGATCAGGGACGATTTGTAACGGATTTCCTCCTCTTCGTCTGAAGAGGTGTAGCAAGGATCGGACCAATACGCAGCGTGGAAAGTGTCCATGTTTTAATAGAAAAGACTGAACATGATACAAATACAAAATAACAACGTGAAATGGAAATGAAACAGTCCCATGTGGCACAAACACTGACACAGGAAACAATCACCCACAAAATACCCAAAGAATATGGCTGCCTAAATATGGTTCCCAATCAGAGACAACGATAGACAGCAGCCTCTAATTGAGAACCAATCTAGGCAACCATAGACTTAAAAAAACACCTAGATAGGAAACACACCCATAAACATACAAAACCCCTAGAGAAGTCAAAAACGCATACATCACCCATGTCATACCCTGTCCTAACCAAAATAATAAAGAAAACAAAGAACACTAAGGTCAGGGCGTGACACGATTACATTGCACTCCACGAGGAGACTGCGTGGCAGGCTGACTACCTGTTATGCGAGTGCAGCAAGGAGCCACGGTAAGGTACTTAAACGTATCTTATTAAAAACAATGGATCTTAACATCATCACTAGTTAACTACACATGGTTGATGATATTACTAGTTTATCTAGCTTGTCCTGCATTGCATATAATCGATGAGGTGCCTGTTAATTTATCATTGAATCACAGTCTACTTCGCCAAACGGGTGATTTAACAAGCGCATTTGCGAAAAAGCACTGTTTTTGCACCCATGTGTACCTAACCATAAACATCAACGCCTATCTTAAAATCATTACACAAGTATATATTTTTTTATCTGCATATTTAGTTAATATTGCCTGCTAACATTAATTTATTTTAACTAGGGAAATTGTGTCACTTCTCTTACGTTCTGTGCAACAGAGTCAGGGTATATGCAGCAGTTTGAGCCGCCTGGCTCGTTGCGAACTGTGTGAAGACCATTTCTTCCTAACAAAGACAGCCAACTTTGCCAAACGGGGGATGATTTAACAAAAGCGTATATGCGAAAAAAGCACAATCGTTGCACAAATGTACCTAACCATAAACATCAATGCCTTTCTTAAAATTAATACACAGAAGTATGTATTTTTTAAACCTGCATAGTTAGTTAAAGAAATTAATGCAGGCAATATTAAACTAGGGAATTTGTGTCACTTCTCTTGAGTTCGCAGAGTCAGGGTATATACACCAGTTTGGGCTGCCTGGCTCTTTGCAAACTAATTTGCCAGAATTTCACGAAATTATGACATAACATTGAATGTTGTGCAATGTAACAGCAATATTTAGACTTATGGATGCCACCCGTTAGATAAAATACGGAACGGTTCCGTACTTCACTGAAAGAAGAAATGTTTTGTTTTCGAAATGATAGTTTCCAGATTTGACCATATTAATGACCTAAGGCTCGTATTTATATTATAATTAAGTCTATGATTTGATAGAGCAGTCTGACTGAGCAGTGGTAGGCAGCAGCAGACTCGTAAGCATTCATTCAAACAGCACTTTACTGCGTTTTCCAATAGCTTTTCTCAATGCTTCAAGCATTGCGCTGTTTATGACTTCAAGCCTATCAACTACCGAGATTAGCCTGGCAATACTAAAGTACCTATTAGAACATCCAATATAGGTATCTGAAATACAAATGGTATAGAGAGAAATAGTCCGATAATAACTTCAACCTAAAACTTCTTACCTGGGAATATTGAAGACTCATGTTAAAAGGAACCACCAGCTTTCATATGTTCTCATGTTCTGAGCAAGGAACTTAAACGTTAGCTTTTTTATATGGCACATATTGCAGTTTTACTTTCTTCTCCAACACTTTGTTTTTGCATTATTTATATCAAATTAAACATGTTTCATTATTTATTTGAGACTCAATTGATTTTATTGATTTATTATATTAAGTCTAAAAATAAGTGTTCATTGTTCATTCATTATTGTTGTAAATGTCATTATTACAAATATATATACATAACAATCGGCCGATTAATCGGTATCGGCTTTATTTGGTCCTCCAATAATCGGTATCGGTATTGGCGTTGAAAAATCATAATCGGTCAACCTCTAGTTAGGATGCTCTCGGTGATGCAGCTGTACAATCTTTTGAGGATCTGAGGACCCATGCCAAAACTTTTCAGTCTTCTGAGGGGGAATAGGTCTTGTCGTGCCCTCTTCACGACTGTCTTGGTGTGCTTGGACCATGTTAGTTTGTTGGTTATGTGGAGACCAAGGAACTTGAAGCTCTCAAACTGCTCCACTGCAGCCCTGTCGATGAGAATGGGGGCGTGCTCAGTCCTGTTTTTCCTGTAGTCCACAATCATCTCCTTTGTCTTGACCATGTTGAGGGAGAGGTTGTTGTCCTGGCACCACATGGCCAGGTCTCTGACCTCCTCCCTATAGGCTGTCTCATCGTTGTCTGTGATTAGGCCTACCACTGTTCTGTCATCGGGAAACTTAATGATGGTGTTGGAGTCGTGCCTGGCCGTCATGAGTCATGAGTGAACAGAGAGTACAGGAGAAGACTGAGCACGCACCCCTGAGGGGCCCCTGTATTGAGGATCAAAGTGGCGGATGTGTTGTTACCTACCCTTCAAGGGTCCAGTTGCAGAGGGAGGTGTTTAGTCCCAGGGTCCTTAGCTTATTGATGAACTTTGAGGACATTATGGTGTTGAATACTGAGCTGTAGTCAATTAATTGCATTCTCACATGGGTGTTCCTTTTGTCCAGGTGGGAAAGGACAGTGATTGCATCATCTGTGGATCTGTTGGGGTGGTATGCAAATTAGAGTGGGTCTAGGGTTTCTACGATAATAGTGTTGATGTGAGCCATGACCAGCATTTTAAAGCACTTCATGGCTACAGACGTGAGTGCTACGGGTCGGTAGTCATTTAGGCAGGTTACCTTAGTGTTCTTGGGCACACGCACTGTGGTGGTCTGCTTAAAACATGTTGGTATTACAGACTCGGACAGGGAGTGGTTGAAAATGTCAGTAAAGACACTTGCCAGTTGGTGAGCACATGCTCGCAGTACATGTCCTGGTAATTCGTTTGGCCCTGTGGCCTTGTGAATGTTGACCTGTTTAAAGGTCTTACTCACATTGTCTGTGGAGAGCGTGATCACACAGTCTTCCGGAATAGCTGGTGTTCTCATGCATGTTTCAGTGTTATGTAAGCGAGCATAGAAGTAGTTTAGCTTGTCTGGTAGGCTCGTGTCACTAGGCAGCTTTGGGCTGTGCTTCCCTTTGCAGTCAGTAATGGTTTGCAAGCCCTGCCACATCTGGCGAGTATCAGAGCCAGTGTTGTACGATTGTATTGACACCTTGCCTGTTTGATGGTTCGTTCGAAGGCAGAGCAGGATTTCTTATAAGCTTCCGGGTTAGAGTCACGCTCCTTGAATGCGGTAGCTCTAGTCTTTAGCTCAGTGCGGATGTTGCCTGTAATCCATGGCTTCTGGTTGGGGTATGTACGTACAGGCACTGTGGGGACGACGTCATCAATGCCCTTATTGATGAAGCCAAAGACTGATGTGATGTATTCCTCAATGCCATCGGAGGAATCGCGGAACATATTCCAGTCTGTGCTAGCAAAACAGTCCTGTAGCTTAGCATCTGCTTTATCTGACTACTTTTTTATTGATCTCCTCCCTGGTGCTTCCTGATTTAATTTTTGATTGTAACCAGGAATCAGGAGGATATAATTATGGTCAGATTTGCCAAATGGAGGGTGGAAGAGCTTTGTATGCATCTCTGTGTGGAGCAAAGGTGGTCCAGAGTTTTTTTCCCCATCTGGGTGCACATTTGTTAGTTTATTTGCGTTGTTTGTAACTTATCAGCCACCACTATGCTTGAAAATATGGAGAGTGATACACAGTAACGTGTTGTATTGGATTTTCCCCAAACATAACACTTTGTATTCAGGACAAAAATGAATTGCTTTACCAAATTTCTTTGCAGTATTACTTTAGTGTGTTGTTGCAAACAGGATGCATGTTTTGGAATATTTTCTTCTGTACAAGCTTTCTTATTTTCCCACTGTCAATTAGTGTCAGTGTCACACTGTCAATTAGTGTCAATTAGTGCCACACTGTCAATTAGGTTAGTTGATCCATCCTCAGTTTTCTCCTATACAGCCATTAAACCCTGTAACTGAAGTCCCTGAGTGGTTTCCTAAGTTAGGAAGGACACCTGTATATTTTTAGTGACTGGGTGTATTGATACACAATTGAAAGTGCAATTAATAACTTCACCATGCTCAAATGGATATTCAATATCTATTTTTTAATTTTTAATTTTATCCACCAATAGGTTCCCTTCTTTGCGAGGCATTGGAAAACCTCCCTGGTCTTTGTGGGTGAATCTGTGTTTCAAATTCACTGCTCAACTGAGGGAGCTTACAGATAATTGTATGTGTGGGTTACATAGATGAGGTAATCATTCAAAAATCATGCTAAACACTATTATTGTACACAGAGTGAGTCCATGCAATTTATTAGGTGACTTGTTAAGCACATTTTTACTCCTGAACTTATTTAGGCTTGCCATAACAAAAAGGTTGAATAGTTTTTGACTCAAGTCAGTTCAACTTTAAATATTGTATTAATTTGTAAAATAAAAAATATATAAGTCCACTTTGACATTATAGAGAATTGTGTGAAGGCTACTGACAACAACACAAAATCCAAATGGTATAAATGTTAAAGTCAGGCTGTAACTCAAATAAATGTGGAAAAAGTCAAGGGATGTGAAAACTTTCTGAAGGCACTTTAAGTAGGACTCTGATTCACATAGTGTTATGATGTTGTTGATTGTAG
Source organism: Oncorhynchus keta (assembly GCF_023373465.1). Lineage (NCBI taxonomy): Eukaryota > Metazoa > Chordata > Actinopteri > Salmoniformes > Salmonidae > Oncorhynchus > Oncorhynchus keta. Next base: position 50,221,559 of record NC_068449.1, on the reverse strand, counting down.
AATTTGATCCTAGCATAAGTTGGACAGCCTCTATAACATTTTTCAATTTGCAACAATAGTGATACTGGACATAAATATTACATTCTTCTGTTATTTCAAAGATTGGTGGATATATACAGCCTATTTGCTATGTCGCTAGTGCCACTAAATAATTCAACCTTGTGCTTTAAATAGATTCAATATTATTTGCATTTAAATGATATTACCATAACCCATTTATTGTGCAGATTTCCTCGGTACAATGATTGCAGTCTTATAAACTTCAATACTGTACATTGCAGTTATAACTAGTGCTGAGCAAAATTATTTGAATTCCATTTCATTCGTTTTTTCTGTGAGGTCAATGTACAAATTGCAGTTTCTCGATAGATAAATCAGATCCAGCCTGAACTGTGTGATGTAATAGGGAGTTGTTGTTTACAACATGCCAATATCCTACATATTTCAGAGCGTAAATCGTATTAATTAACTCCAATGACCACAATCCACTGTGCAACTACTTGTTCTGTCTTTCTTTTGTGCCTGCTAAAAATATAAACCGCAGAAGAATGCGCGATTGTGAGGGGATTTAGAGAGCAGCTGATGCTTGACAGGGTATCGCTACCTGAAAAACATTGATCTAAGTGATTTATAGTTCGTGTTCAGTCATAAAAGTATGCCTTATTTACTCTGAAGAGATACAAATGAGTGATTTTGTCAGACAGCATATCCAGTAGCTCTAAAGAGATGAGATGATGACTTGGAATTAAATAATACAATCATAAAATAAAACAAATGAAATATACACAATAACTGAAATATGTTATTAAAGTAATGTAAATATATGATGGTTAATAAGTGATGGTAATGGGCAGTCACTACCATCATGGTACTTTTATTAATTGTTGTATTCTGTGTTACAGCATTCAACCCAAATAATCGAATGCAAAATCGAAAACTATTGATTCTTTATTAATAATCGATTTATAATTAATGCTCCCCATCATTATTATATTTCCAATTACATAACATTATCAGCTGATTAAATTAGCCCCTACCTTATTTAGTGCTCTCCTCAGGAACGGCAGTAGCTTCTGACCCGTTTTCATTGGGTACATTTAGTAAGTATAAAACAGAAAACAGAGGAGTCTTTATCCCTACTCTACCCCATGCTAAGAGTATGACCATCTCTCCCCTCTCTCCTCTCAGCCTGTAAACCAGAGAAATAACCAAGGGCATTGATTAAGTCTGCACTCTGCACAAGCACGACAATAATGCCATGTTTACATGCCAGGACGGTACAGGGCTAAGAGAGGAGGCCAGCATTGGGGAGTGATCCAGACCAAACCTCTCAGTCTCAGACAGATTTAGTTCATATATGCTGTGGAAAAGTACATGAACGGGGTCTGAATCATGGTTTTACAGTCTGGCGGACAAGCAGCGTTTGTTCACATCCAGAATAATGTATAAAACCAATTTAGGAGGCTTGAAGTAGTAGGCTATATTTTTAGTAAAGGTGTTTTCAATGTGTTTTTATTTTATTTTAATTGGTTGTATATCAGCCATTTTGCATTTCAATAGACAACCATCCAAGAGCGAATGAATGAATGCCTGATACTGAATGTTGCCTTTCACTGAAACTCTCTAAAGCATCTGAAATTGCTGTGAGTGTTGCAATCAGACGTGGTGGATTCTCGTACTGTTTAAATGGAGTGTCTGTCTGGGTGTAATGAAATGCAAGTGATGCATGCAGTAAATGAACCAGTTGGAAGGGAAATGCAAGTTTCTCTATAGCTGTAACCTTTGCCTTGACTTGGCTCCTTTCCTTGTTGACACGCAGAGGAGCTCCACTGACTGCTGATAGAGCTGTTGGCTGTGAAAGTATCCGTCACAGCCAAATTGAATCATCTACTTCGTGTGTTAAATCAATGGCTTCTTATTGGACGGCAGCACAGTTTTATCCATTGCAGTTTCCACTTTAAACAAATCAAGCGGTATTTACGTTGTGTTATACAGCTACCGAAAACTGAGAAATGGCCTTTCGGGCTCTGAAAGCATACATACTCAATAAATGATGGCATTTTGCGGTTGATGCTTATTCAAATCAAATCAAATTGATTTATATAGCCCTTCTTACATCAGCTGATATCTCAAAGTGCTGTACAGAAACCCAGCCTAAAACCCCAAACAGCAAGCAATGTAGGTGTAGAAGCACGGTGGCTAGGAAAAACAACCCTAGAAAGGCAAAAACCTAGGAAGAAACCTAGTCCTCTTCTGGCTGTGCCGGGTGGAGATTATAACAGAACATGGCCAAGATGTTCAAATGTTCATAGATGACCAGCATGGTCAAATAGTAATCACCACAGTAGTTGTCGATGGTGCAGCAAGTCAATACCTCAGGAGTAAATGTCAGTTGGCTTTTCATAGCCGATCATTAAGAGTATCTCTACCACTCCTGCTGTCTCTAGAGAGTTGAAAACAGCAGGTCTGGGACAGGTAGCACATCTGGTGAACAGGTCAGGGTTCCATAGCCGCAGGCAGAACAGTTGAAACTGGAGCAACAGCACGGCCAGGTGGACTGGGGACATCAAGGAGTCATCATGCCAGGTAGTCCTGAGGCATGGTCCTAGGGCTCAGGTCCTCTGAGAGAGAGCAAGGAAGAGAGAATTAGAGAGAGCATACTTAAATTCACACAGGACACCGGATAAGACAGGAGAAGTACTCCAGATATAACAGACTGACCCTAGCCCCCCCTACACATAAACTACTGCAGCATAAATACTGGAGGCTGAGACAGGAGGGGTCAGGAGACACTGTGTGCCCCATCCGATGAAACCCCCGGACAGGGCCAAACAGGCAGGATATAACCCCACCCACTTTGCCAAAGCACAGCCCCCACAGAGGGATAACTTCAACCACCAACTTACCATCCTGAGACAAGGCCGAGTATAGCCCACAAAGATCTCCGCCACGGCACAGCCCAAGGGGGGTGCCAACCCAAACAGGAAGATCACGTCAGTGACTCAACCCACTCAAGTGACGCACTCCTCCTAGGGACGGCATGGAAGACCACCAGTAAGCCAGTGACTCAGCCCCTGTAATAGGGTTAGAGGCAGAGAATCCCAGTGGAGAGAGGGGAACCGGCCAGGCAGAGACAGCAAGGGCGGTTCGTTGCTCCAGAGCCTTTCCGGTCACCTTCCCACTCCTGGGCCCGACTACACTCAAACATATGACCTACTGAAGAGACGAGTCTTCAGTAAAGACTTAAAGGTTGAGACCGAGTCTGCGTCTCTCACATGGGTAGGCAGACCATTCCATAAAAATTGAGCTCTATAGGAGAAAGCCCTGCCTCCAGCTGTTTGCTTAGAAATTCTAGGGACATTTAGGAGGCCTGCGTCTTATGACCGTAGCGTACGTGTAGGTATGTATGGCAGGACCAAATCGGAAAGATAGGTAGGAGCAAGCCCATGTAATGCTTTGTAGGTTAGCAGTAAAACCTTGAAATCAGCCCTTGCCTTAACAGGAAGCCAGTGTAGGGAGGCTAGCACTGTAGTAATATGATACATTTTTTGGGTTCTAGTCAGGATTCTAGCAGCCGTATTTAGCACTAACTGAAGTTTATTTAGTGCTTTATCCGGGTAGCCAGAAAGTAGAGCATTGCAGTAGTCTTGCCTAGAAGTAACAAAAGCATGGATTCATTTTTTGGATCATTTTTGGACAGAAAGTTTCTGATTTTTGCAATGTTACGTAGATGGAAAACAGCTGTCCTTGAAACAGTCTTGATATGTTCGTCAAAAGAGAGATCAGGGTCCAGAGTAACACCGAGGTCCTTCACAGTTTTATTTGAGACGACTGTACAACCATCAAGATTAATTGTCAGATTCAACAGAAGATCTCTTTGTTTCTTGGGACCTAGAACAAGCATCTCTGTTTTGTCCGAGTTTAAAAGTAGAAAGTTTGCAGCCATCCACTTCCTTATGTCTGAAACACAGGCTTCTAGCGAGGGCAATTTTGGGGCTTCACCGTGTTTCATTGAAATGTACAGCTGTGTGTCATCTGCATAGCAGTGAAAGTTAACATTATGTTTTCGAATGACATCCCCAAGAGGTAAAATATATAGTGAAAACAATAGTGGTCCTAAAATGGAACCTTGAGGAACAGCAAAATTTACAGTTGATTTGTCTGAGGACAAACCATTCACGGAGACAAACTGATATCTTTCCAACAGATAAGATCTAAACCAAGTCAGAACTTGTCCGTGTAGAACAATTTGGGTTTCCAATCTCTCCAAAAGAATGTGCTGATCGACGGTATCAAAAGCAGCACTAAGGTCAAGGAGCACGAGGACAGATGCAGAACCTCGGTCTGACGCCATTAAAAGGTCATTTACCACCTTCACAAGTGCAGTCTCAGTGCTATGATGGGGTCTAAAACCAGACTGAAGCATTTCGTATACATTGTTTGTCTTCAGGAAGGCAGTGAGTTGCTTCGCAAACAGCTTTTTCTGAAGTTTTTGAGAGGAATGGAAGATTCGATATAGGCCAATAGTTTTTTATATTTTCTGGGTCAAGGTTTGGCTTTTTCAAGAGAGGCTTTATTACTGCCACTTTTAGTGAGTTTGGTACACATCCGGTGGATAGAGAGCCGTTTATTATGTTCAACATAGGAGGGCGAAGCACAGGAAGCAGCTCTTTCAGTAGTTCAGTTGGAATAGGGTCCAGTATGTAGCTTGAAGGTTTAGAGCATGATTATTTTCATCATTGTGTCAAGAGATATAGTACTAAAACACTTAAGTGTCTCTCTTGATCCTAGGTCCTGGCAGAGTTGTGCAGACTCAGGACAACTGAGCTTTGGAGGAATACTTCTGGGATCTTTTATTTCAGCTCATGAAACATGGGACCAACACTTTACATGTTGCATTTTATATTTTCGCTCACTATACACCAAACATATCTACACACACTGGTTATAAAGCTCATATAAGTTTGGTGACTCTAACTACAAAGCAAGGTGATGCCATCACAAAAACACATTTGGTTAAAAAAAGTACTTTCTTACCTCTTGCTTCGAGGGTTGAGGACTAAACTGAGCATGTGCACAGTGAGTCACATTATTCTAGCTTGTTCCTGATTGGAGATATTGAGTGTTACAACTATCCTGTGTTACAACCATCCCTAGTCTCCCATACTTATTGAGCTACAATAGGCCAATCAAAATATAACATTTGTCTTAATAAACTTGTTTTAAAATTAACTCGTCTGATCCAATGAAACAAGGCCCATCTATAGAAGAGCACGAAACACCCACTACAGTGTCAATTACATCATTACGCGTCAACTGCAAAATGCCATCTTTTATTTAGTATGATATACTTTCAGAGCCCTGAAAGGCCATTTCTCAATTTTTGGAATCTGTACAACACAAAGTAAATACAGCTTGATTTGTTTAAAGTGGAAACTGTGGCATTGTGTTTGTGTGACACAACTGCACATTTTAAAGTGGCCTTTTATTGTCCCCAGCACAAGGTGCACCTGTGTAATGATCATGCTGTTTAATCAGCTTCTTGATATGCCACACCTGTTAGGTGGATGGATGATATTGGCAAAGGAGAAATGCTCACTAACTTTGATGTAAACCGATTTGTGCAGAATATTTGAGAGAAATAAGCTTATTGTGCATATGGAAAATGTCAGAGATGTTTTAATTTCAGCTCATAAAACATGGGACCAGGACTTTACATGTTGCATTTATATTTTTGTTCAGTGTAAATGGTATTGATTGAGGCTACCAGTACTCTTCAAGTGATTGTTAGTGATATAGCACCATCTTGTGGTACATTTTCACACTGGCGACTTCACAGAGTTTGTCTTATTGGTTAGGGAAAAGTTGAATGCCTTTATTATGTTGTTACCTTCTATAATTATTCATTATGCATGATCATGCATTATACATTTACGGGTAATCTGCAGTTGCTACAGATGTAGGATCTTAATTTGATCATTTTTTTGTGAGCATATTCATGCACAGCAGGATACTTTAAACTTCAGTTTTAAAACAGCTTCTAAAGTTAGTCATTTCCACTTAGAAATATCAGACTTGATTTGCCCTAAGAAAAATCTATCAACCCCAACAAAAATGTCTGTTAATTATAATCCACATTTCCTGTTGCTGCAGTATTATTCTCATGCTGTATCAAACTGGCTCAAATTGAGATCCTACATCCATTTGTGTATTTATAAATGAATGATACAGTGCCTTAAGAAAGTATTCCCACCCCTTGACTTTTTCAACATTTTGTTGTGTTACAGCCTGAATTTAAAATGGATTAAATGTAGATTTTTTTTGTCACTGATGTACGCACAATACACCATAATCGTAAAGTGGAATTATGTTTTTAGAAATGTTTACAAATTCATTAAAAATTAAAAGCTGAAATGTCTTGAGTCAATAAAGCATTCAACCCTTTTATTATGGCAAGCGTAAATTAGTTCAGGAGTTAAACCTGCTTAACAAGTCACACAATAAGTTGCATGGACTCACTCTGTGTGCAATAAAAGTGTTTAACATGACTTTTAAATGACTACCTCATCTCTGTACCCCCACACATACAATTATCTGTAAGGCCCCTTAGTCGAGCAGTGAATGTTAAGCACAGATTCAACCACAAAGACTAGGGAGGTTTTCCAATTGTTTGCGAAGAAGGGCACTTATTGGTAGATGGATTTTTACAAAAAATGATACTTTAGATGGTGTATCAATAGACCCAGTCACAACAAAGATTCAGGCATCAACTCAGTTGCCGGAGAGGAAAGAAAACGCTCAAGGATTTCACCATGAGGCCAATGGCGTCTTTAAAACAGTTAGAGTTTAATGGTTGTGATAGGAGAAATTGACCAACAACATTGTGGTTACTCCACAATACTAACCTAAATTGCTAAAGGACAGTGAAAGAAGGAAGCATGTACATTATAAAAATAGTCCAAATCATGCATCCTGTTGCAATAAGGCACTAAAGTAATATTGTGAAAAAAATGTGGCAAAGAAATGTTCCTTTATGTCCTGAATACAAAACATTACTGTATGTTTGGGGCAAATCCAACACAACACATCACTGAGTACCGCTCGGTGGTGGCTGCATCATGTTATTATTATTGCACACAGCTGTCAAAGGTGATGCTAACATGTATTGACTCAGGGGGTTGAATACTTAGCTAATCAAGATAAATTAATGTTTTATTTTCCATACATTTTTTGAATTTGAATCCCACTTTGTAACACAACAAAATGTGTAAAAAGTCAAGGAGTATGAAGACTTTCTGAAGACACAACAAAATGTTTAAAAAGTCAAGGAGTATGAAGACTTTCTGAAGGCACAACAAAATGTTTAAAAAGTCAAGGAATATGAAGACTTTCTGAAGGCACCACAACAAAATGTGTAAAAAGTCAAGGAGTATGAAGACTTTCTGAAGGCACAACAAAATGTGTAAAAAGTCAAGGAGTATGAAGACTTTCTGAAGGCACAACAAAATGTGTAAAAAGTCAAGGAGTATGAAGACTTTCTGAAGACACAACAAAATGTTTAAAAAGTCAAGGAGTATGAAGACTTTCTGAAGACACAACAAAATGTATAAAAAGTCAAGGAGTATGAAGACTTTCTGAAGGCACAACAAAATGTATAAAAAGTCAAGGAGTATGAAGACTTTCTGAAGGCACAACAAAATGTGTAAAAAGTCAAGGAGTATGAAGACTTTCTGAAGGCACAACAAAATGTTTAAAAAGTCAAGGAGTATGAAGACTTTCTGAAGACACAACAAAATGTGTAAAAAGTCAAGGAGTATGAAGACTTTCTGAAGGCACAACAAAATGTTTAAAAAGTCAAGGGGTATGAAGACTTTCTGAAGGCACAACAAAATGTTTAAAAAGTCAAGGATTATGAAGACTTTCTGAAGACACAACAAAATGTTTAAAAAGTCAAGGAGTATGAAGACTTTCTGAAGGCACAACAAAATGTTTAAAAAGTCAAGGAGTATGAATACTTTCTGAAGGCACAACAAAATGTTTAAAAAGTCAAGGAGTATGAAGACTTTCTGAAGACACAACAACATTTTTAAAAAGTCAAGGAGTATGAAGACTTTCTGAAGGCACAACAAAATGTTTAAAAAGTCAAGGGGTATGAAGACTTTCTGAAGGCACAACAAAATGTTTAAAAAGTCAAGGAGTATGAAGACTTTCTGAAGGCACAACAAAATGTTTAAAAAGTCAAGGAGTATGAATACTTTCTGAAGGCACAACAAAATGTTTAAAAAGTCAAGGAGTATGAAGACTTTCTGAAGACACAACAAAATTTTTAAAAAGTCAAGGAGTATGAAGACTTTCTGAAGGCACAACAAAATGTTTAAAAAGTCAAGGAGTATGAAGACTTTCTGAAGGCACAACAAAATGTATAAAAAGTCAAGGAGTATGAAGACTTTCTGAAGGTACAACAAAATGTGTAAAAAGTCAAGGAGTATGAAGACTTTCTGAAGGCACAACAAAATGTTTAAAAAGTCAAGGAGTATGAAGACTTTCTGAAGACACAACAAAATGTTTAAAAAGTCAAGGAGTATGAATACCTGTTGCCCATTGATTCTTGAAGAATATAACATAAGCTAAGCTAAGTTCAACTGTCGTACCCCATCAGAACCAAAATATAAGCTTGTTTTACTCCAATGTTTGTAAACATTGCAAATGTAAACAAACAAACAAACCAAAACCAATTGTATTGGTATACACATATTTAGCTACAAAACATACTTTGATATATTGGGTGGTCAGTCCTTGCATCCATTGCGTTATCTATGCATTTTAGAGTGGTTACATTTCTCCAGGCCCTTCCCTCCGTTTTTTTTTGTACCAATACAGAGGCGGGGTGTCCACTTTGTAATTGTTTCAACTGAAGACTGTCCCTTTAACTCAGAAATGAATTTCTCAAACAATATGTAGCCTACATATTCGAGTTGATTATTATGGACAGAATGGTGGTCTTGCCGCCATCTCCATGGTCCCATAGTCTTCAGTTGGACTGTTTCACTTCTGACTGGTTGATTGGTTGGCTGTAGTGTAGAGGGCGAGAGGAGAAAATAAGAAATGCAAGATCATTGTTTTGTCTATGGGAAATGTGAGTTATTGATAGGTTTTGAAAAAACATTCAGACCTAGGGAAAAGTGCTATACAATGTAATCCATCAAGAATGGCACGATATTAATTGTACGGCCAGTGCCAGAATCTCCAATAGATCCGTCTTTGTCAGAAGGCTTGTGTGTATTGAAGCTATTTCTTAACCACAAGAGGTCAGTATTTAGTTACATTTGCGTACACCTCATCCGGCATTAAAAAAATCTAAAAAACTCCACAGCACTTTGTGGAGAAGGAAATTACACCCCACGTCTGTGGTTAAATACATGTTATTCCAATAAGAATAATTTCCCCTATCCACAAGTGTTCCCTGTGGAGTCAGACAATATGGCTGCAACTTATATTACATTTCATATAGGCGTCAATGTAACTTTTACTGCAGGCTTGTCTGTTATCCAGGGTCACAGCCTGTATATGCACGTCTCCAAGATTTCACCCTCGGTTTCTAAATATGCTTTATGTTATTCAGGGGCTAAGCAGTCGCATATCACATTGACTTATATTACATGTTCCGTCAAGTGAGCCTGCCCTTGAAATGAGACCATTCACATTTCCTTCCACTTCCAATAAGCAGTGGAAATAGAGGTATTGAACAGTAACAGAGAAAGAAAGAGTCTTCCCAGAGGCTGTAGTGAATTTGATTTGTGTTCCACTGTAATCCCAAATTCGATGGACTTTGACAGTTGTATCGTTGTGGTTTTCTTGGAAAATGTCATCTCTTTCCCGACTTATGTTAAGTTTTGTTTCAACATTTTTATTGAGTTTTGAGCAGCCAACGCCAGGAAAACCGTGTAAATTATATAGAAAAAGCTCAACATAGTGTGGTTTATTTTTTCTATAGACCAGATTTTTGAATTATACTTCTACATTTCTGGGTAAAATCATTGTATAAATAAATACAGAATCAATACATTTTAATTTACACAAAACATAATTGACGGCCGATGCAATTGATTATGATTTCCTACATGTTGCATTGCATGTGTCAACTAGTTTATACATCAGCAATCTACGGCAATGTATTGTTCTGAATTACGACGGGGCATTCTGGTTTCCATAGTGACAGCAAACACAGGAGTGGGCTCATTGCTCTTAAATTTCACAGAGCAGTAATTTCATTTACAACTGTAGCCAAACACAGCTGTAGGATTTGGGTGTACTTGAAAGTCCTAGCAAATCATTGTTGACGCTATATGACACTCGGCTGGGTTTGGATCGTGTGTTGGTTGATTTATGTGGATATCAACACCCAAAGTACTACATTATGACTGAGCCATATTGCAATATGAGACCAATATATGAGCAGTCCGCTCTCTCTCATTGGTCAATTTACCACTCAGAAACACGTTGAAACGAACACAACAGACAGTAGGAGTACAGTTAGTTGAAATAGAGGAGCTGCTATTCGACATTGCGATCTAAAGTTGTCTTCCCGGGAGCACCTTTGCTATCAGCAGCACGTTGGAGTCAATGTCATTAAAACTATCCAGTGTTTATTACAGCTGCTATAATAGGACTGCTGAAGGGAGGGAGAGTCTCGCAAACTTATCGGCTCTCCAGGTAAGCTTAAGCAAACGCTCAAGGTATTGAATGATTTTTCATATATGTGAACCCAGGTATGGTCGCGTCCCATTTGAGCAGAGCTGACATGGAGCCCCTAGCTCCAGCGATAGTGTAATCTAGTGGTGTAACCCAAGAACCGGTTGCTGGTGGTCTGGCAAGAGGCTTCATGGCTGCAACAGTCAGAAGAGAGGAGATTACCTTTACAAGCAGGGCTTAGCTGTGTACTTCCTCTCATTATGAGGCTGTGAGTGTATTGGGATGTGAGAGCAAAGGCTACTGTGGCTCAGTTGGTAGAGCATGGCGCTTGTAACGCCAGGGTAGTGGGTTCGATTCCCGGGACCACCCATACGTAGAATGTATGCACACATGACTGTAAGTCGCTTTGGATAAAAGCGTCAGCTAAATGGCATATATACTGTAGCTGAGAGAGAGAGAGAGAGAGAGAGAGAGAGAGAGAGAGAGAACCTAGAAGGCAGATGTCAGGAGAGAGGGGGTTCTAGAAGAGCAGACACATGCAATCAAAAATGAAGTAGAGCAGGGTTACCCTCAATAGAAGAATTGTTTTATCTTTTCAAACAAGTCTCCCCAACATTAGTGTTTTCACATGCAGACTCCCTTCTAACTCTTCCTTTTAAATGTACTCAGAACTGAGAGAGAGAGAGAGAGAGAGAGAGAGAGAGAGAGAGAGAGAGAGCTGGCCAGTAACCAGGCCAGTGCTGCTGATAAATTGTCAGGAATCTTAAAACCCTGGTTATCAGCTGTCTGGGAGAGGATGGGGGTGGGATAGGGTTAGATGTGTCTGTGTGGGGGTTGAGCACTGGCTGGTCTATGGGGTGGAGTAGTAGTAGACCTGGTGTGAGTGTGAGTGGGGGGGGTCTAGTCTGTATGTCTATGCACCAAAACAAGGCGCCTTTATTTTGGCTACCATGGTTATGCCCCCATAGGATGACAATCCACAAGAAACGAATGGTCACTGAATGGTTTGGTGAGCATAAAAACGATGTAAACCATATCCCATGGTCATCTCTGTACCCAGATCTCAACACAATTGAACATTTATGGGAGATTATGCAGTAGTTCCCGAGAAAGTGTTTCCCACCACCATCAACAAAACACACACATATGGAATTGACCCGAATGATTTCACGTCCCTCCAATAAAGTCCCAGAAACGTGTAGAATCGATAACAAGGTGCATTGAAGCTGTTCTGGCTATTATGATACTTTATGTTGGTGTTTCCATTATTTTGGTAGTTATTTTAGCAATGTCCTGCATGGAGTAGTAACCTGATGAACCGTTCTGTACTTTCAGAGGGGTTGGGTTAAACGCGGCAGACACATTTCAGTTGAATGCATTCATTTGTACAACTGACTAAGTGCCCCGTTCCTTTACTTTCTGTGCAATGTTAGCCTATCTGTGACTTGTGCATAGTGCATAGTGCATAATGCATCAACTACACATAAGTGTAAAATTGCAACTAATTGTGGAGAGCTTCACGACTTCATGAACTCTGGAGACGAAATAGCCTAAGAACTTGTTACACAAGGGGATACTAATTGTGTATTTTTGGTATGACATTTGGTCATCGAATTGGTCATCGAATTATGAAATACGACGTGGCAGGCAGACACAATCAAATCTGTTATGTTCATGTCTGACAATCTGAGGCGATAGCGACCACCGGTCAACTTCTTGGTGTTCTTTCCCCCCTCTCCCTCTCCGGGCAGCGTAAAAATGCCCCTTACTTTTACCCAAAGGGCGCCAAAAGTGTGTGGTCAGGGTTTATGTTAGCTGCAAACATGATCAAAACCATTCTGCAGCAAGTAATGAAAGCAGCGGGGTGTTGTGGAAGTGTAAGGGCACCTGGAATTTGGGCCACCCGGGAGAGACTTCAGGTTCTCAGCCCTACGGACAAGTCGACCAATAAACAAGGGGCCACTTCGTTGCAGATCAATCTGCCACCCGCTCATTAAATCAATACGCTACGAAGTCTATGTGCGCTTAAAAGGAAACATTTAGGAAAGAAGTGGTGAGTTGCATGTAGGAGTTAGCTATCGAAATTATACATGTTGCGAATTGCTGTTGTCCGTCATATTATAGTAGACTATAGCCCATATCTTAAACTCAATTATATATATATTTTTTTTTTATGAAATCGTCTTTTCAAACGAAGATGTTTGATTTAAAAGTTGTAACTTTGTCTCCAAAAATGATTAGTCTACATGCCTGTCCCCAAATAAAAACATTAAACCATAACCATTGTCAACCTAATTCATAATAGACCTATGGAGGATATTTTATGGAGGATATTAGATGTAATTAGAAATAATATATAGGCATAACCATACGGCTTATTTCCTATTTTAAAAAGTGCGCTAACGATACCCACAATGATTCCAAAATGGAATGTTTTTTAAGACCATACTTTCCATATAGTTGATTAGCCTATAGATTTAGTCCTACATGAACTATAGCCTCATCGAAATGAGAGAATTCAGGCTAATAAATTATGCCTTGAAACACACTCAAGTTTGATTATTTCGAACAAAGATCTGCTAAATTTAAGTGAGGGTGCACCAAACATGTAGCTAAGCTCGTTTATTCATTCAATTATGTATTTATTCATCTATTATTCATGTGGAGAAAAACATTTGCATTTTCTATTTGTTAAAATTGTAGGCCCACTGTGGCAATCTGGGCATGTAATACAAATTCCTGTATTAATAATGTCAACGCATAATACAGTATCTCCTTTCAAATTTATAAATATTGTATTAAATTGTATAATTACACGGCATTATCCATATTATTAGCAGTTCAACTTTTACTTTATTCAATTTAGAAATAAACACTTTTTTTGTGTCAAGCAGCACAATAGGGTACTATAGCATAGGCCTAATTTCAAGGAAGCCAATTGCCAGGAAACCTATGGATGAACAATCACGGCATGCACAGACCATGACATCTTAACTTGTTTCAAATGAGAGGAAATGTGGAAATTAAATTAATCAGTAGCACTTATAAATCAAATGACAACATGGACAGAAAGACTACTTAGAAAGGACCAGGGCCACGTCATTGGACAGCTCGATCGCTCAAGATTGACTTCGAAATTGGACATCTGTCCATGTCTTGAGAATGTTGGGAAACACCTTCAAACCCAGCCACTAGGGGCAACTGTGAGTGCTATTACCATCAAGTAGTAGAGGTAATCCCATGACTCCGGATCCGAAGGTAGCGTGTTCAATCCCAGTGGAAGACACATACTTTTGTTTTAACCCTATCCCAAACCTTAACACTTAACTTCAAAATTTGATGTTCGGAGCCACTTCAATATTTGACGTTTGGATAAATGTGGATTAACGTCAGAATCTGAAGTCAAATTTGGTTCAACTGTGAGATCTTGTTGCAGCCCATCATTTTGGAACAATTCCTCAAGTTCTCCATCTCTTCAAACTTTGAGATCATTAATTAACTAGACAGGTTCAAATGGACACCTACTCTGCTGGGTTTCCGCACATGTTTGAACAGCAATGTGGCCAAGCAAAGCTGAAGTGCAGTACTACACCAGATGATTATCTCATGTATCATAAGGGAAAGTAAGTGTAGTCTGGTGTTGAGGCAGCTGGCTCATAGAACATACTCACACAAAAAATGCCTCTGTCCCATTGGCCAGCTTGGCAGCAGTCTCTGTGTCATTGGCCAGCCCGAGAGACCCAAGTGGATTTTCCAGCTCTGTGGTTTGATGAAAGGGAAACCTGACACTCACGAGACCAGTGATTGGCCGAGCCATAGAGAACTTTCACAGCCCTCTTTTGATCTGAGTAAAAAAGAGAACAATATCTAATGCGAGGCATTATACAGGCTTAACCTGTGTGGTTTGGACTTCAGTACTGCACTAGCGTCACAAATGCCTGGTAGCTGGGGGATTACGGTCGGGGTTATAGGTTATACAGGGCCTTCAGAAAGTATTCACAGCACTTGACGTTTTCCACTTTTTTGTTATTGTGTTAGAGCCTGAATTTAAAATCGCTTAGATTTAGATTTTTTTTGTCAGTGACCTACAAACGATATCCCATAATGTCAAAGTGTAATGATGTTTTGTCAAATGTAACATCTGAAATGTATTTGGCAAGCCTAAATAAGTTCAGGAATAAACATTTGCTTAACAAGTCACATAATAAGGCACATGGAATCACACTGTGTGCAAAAATCATCTCTGTACCCCACACATACAGATATAGTGCCTTGAGAAAGTATTCATACCCCTTGATTTATTCATCATTTTGTTGTCTTACAGCCTGAATTGAAAATGTTTTTTTTTTTTAATTCTCTCACCCCACAATGACAAAGTGAAAACATGTTTTTAGAAATATTTTGCAAATTTATTGAAAATGGAACACAGAAATATCTCATGTAGGAATTTACACTTCTGCGTCAATACATGTTAGAATCACCTTTGGCAGTGATTACAGCTGAGTCTTTCTGGGTAAGCCTCTAAGAGCTTTGCACATCTGGATTGTACAATATTTGCACATTATTATTCTTTAATTCTTCAAGCTCGGTCAAGTTGGTTGTTGATCATTTCAAGACAGCTATTTTCAAGTCTTACCATAGATTTTCAAGCCGATTTAAGTAACTAGGCCAATCAGGAACATTCAATCTCATCTTGGTATGCAACTCCAGTGTATATTTGGCCTTATGTTTTAGGTTATTGTCCTGCTGAAAGGTGAATTTGTCTCCCGGTGTTTGCTTGAAAGCAGACTGAACCAGGTTTTCCTCTTGGATTTTGCCTGTGCTTAGCTCCAGTCCGTTTCTTTTTTATCCTGTAAAACTTCCCAGTCCTTAATGATTACAAGCATACCCATGACACGATGAAGCCACCACACTATGCTTGACAATATGGAGAGTGGTACTCAGTAAAGTGTTGTATTGGATTTGCCTCAGATATAACACTTTTTATTCGGGACAATAAGTGAATTGCTTTGCATGTTTTGGAATATTTTTTGTTCTATACAGGCTTCCTTCTTTTCACTCTGTCAATTAGGTTAGTATTATGGAGGACCTATAACGTTGTAAATGAATCTGTGTTTGAAATTCACTGCTCGACTGCTCGAGGGACCTTACAAGAAATTGTATGTGTGGGGTACAGAGATGAGGTAGTCATTCAAAAATCATGTTAAACATTGTTATTGTACACCGAGTGAGTCCATGCAACTTAGTATGTGACTTTTTTAGTCCAATAAACATATTTAGGCTTGCCATAACAAAGGGGTTGAATAGTTATTGACTCAAGACATTTCGTATTTGAATTTTTAGTGAATTAGTCAAAATTATTTAAACATAATTCCAAATTGACGTTATGGGGTATTGTGTGTAGGCCAGTGACACAAATTTGATACCTTTTAAATTCAAGCTGAAAAAGTCAAGGGGTGTGAATACTTTCTGAAGGCACTGTAATTGTAAGGTCCCTCAGTCAAGCAGTGAATTTCAAACACAAATTCAACCACAAAGACCAGGGAGGTTTTCTAATGCTTTGCAAAGAAGGGCACTTATTGGTAGATGGGTAGAAAAAAGCAGACATTAAATATCCCTCTGAGCATGGTTCCTAACTCAGTTGCCGGAGAGGAATGAAACCGTTCAGGGATTTCACCACAATGCCAACGGTAACTTTAAAACTGTTACAGAGTTTAATGGCTGTGATAGGAGAAAACTGAGGATGGATCAACAACATTGTAGTTACTCCACAGTACTAAGCTAAATTACAGAGTGAAAAGAAGGAATAAAAAGTGTTTGTTTGGGGCAAATCCAACACAACACATTATTGAGTACCACTCCCCATATTTTCAAGTATAGTGGTGGCTGCATCATGCTATGAGTATGCTTGTAATCGTTCAGGACTGGGGAGTTTTTCAGGATAAAAAATAAACAGAATGGAGCTAAGCGCAGGTAAAATCCTAGAGGAAAACCTGGATCATTCTGCTTTCCACCAGACACTGGGAGATGAATGCACATTTCAGCAGGACAATAACCTAAAACACAAGGCCAAATCTACACTGGAGTTGCTTACCAAGAAGACTGTGAATGTTCCTGAGTGGCCGAGTTACAGTATTGACTTAAACTTAAGACTTAAAAATGGTTGTCTAGCAATGATCAACAACCAATTTGACAGAGCTTGAAGAATTTTGAAAATAATAGTGGGCAAATATTGTACAATCCAGGTGTGTAAAGCTCTTAGAGACTCACAGCTGTAATCGCTGCCAAAGGTGATTCTAACATGTATTGACTCAGAGGTGTGAATACTTATGTAAATGAGATATTTCTGCATTTCATTTTCAATAAATTTGCCAAAAAAATATGTAAACATGTTTTGACTTTGTCATTATGGGGTATTGTGTGTAGATGGGTGAGACAAAACATACATGTAATCAATTTTGAATTCAGGATGTAACACAACAAAATGTGGAATAAGTCAAGGGGTATGAATACTTTCTGATGGCACTGTATATGTGGATATCAGAGTTCAAGGTTCAGGAGCGGTGGATGGATGAATCAGTGGGAAAAAGGGCCATTATCTTCCTGTCTGATGTATGACAGGTCCCCCCTATGTGCTTGTGATGGCTGATGGGAGTGCTCTGGGACTTTGGGAGAGTCAAAATAACACGGTGACATCGTCATCAGCCCAATTAAAACAAGGAAACATTCATTGGGCCGCATGCTCATTAATCAACCCGGGCCGGAGCCTGTTGACACATAGTGGGTGTCGGATGTGTGCGTTTGTATACCCTCACCTCGAAAGCAGTTGTTTGGTGTCTCACTGAATCTGGACTGACGTGTACAGAAAATACAGGGTACTCATAGATCCAACTTAGTGCCCGTTCAATATGGCAGATTGCATATGGGTCCACCGGCTCTGCACCAGTTAGGGGGAATGCGGTGAACCCTTTCGGAAAGCTTAGTAACACATGTGGGGACAGGGAGGGAGGGTGAGAGGGTGAGAGAGAGAGTGAGAGATGGCGTGAGAGGGGGTAGAATGTGGATGGTTGTCATCGCTGTGGTTTAACGCAGGCTAGACACAGACTTCTCCAGAAACTCTCCATTACTGCCCATGATGGATGACAGGGGAACATGGCCCCGGATGCACCGTCCTCTTTTCTCCTCACAGGGCCCTAACTGACTAACTGACTGACTGACGGGGGGCTGGAGGGACCCATCCAGGGGTTATACCATCACAACACCCCTCCACTCTGACCTGATGCTCATTAATGATCCAGGAGAGAGAGAAAGAGAGAGAAAGAGAGAAAATGTGTGTGTGCGTGTGTGTGTGTGTGTGTGTGTGTGTGTGTGTGTGTGTGTGTGTGTGTGTGTGTGTGTGTGTGTGTGTGTGTGTGTGTGTGTGTGTGTGTGTGTGTGTGTGTGTGTGTGTGTGTGTGTGTGTGTGTGTGTGTGTGTGTGTGTGTGTGCACCCGATTTCTCACGTGAATTTGTGGGAGGCACAGCCTATGGTCCCGCACTGTGTCTTATGAAAACAATGTAATATTGCTGATGTTTTGGGAGACAATCTGGTGTGCGTAACAACACCAAAGTGTAGCCATTCAGGTCAGATATGGCACAGAACAATGGTGTTAGATTACAGAGATCTCATTTTCCATGTCTTTGAGAGGACTCAGCATGGCCTCTGTTGATATAAGCTTTAAGATCTTTGTGAACAAAATCAGTTTATTGACCTTACATTTTAATGTCTGGCATGGCAAAATGTCATGTGGGCCCCTAAAAATATAACCTACATTGATATGCAGAATTCTGGTCCTGAAAATCAATATTATCAGTCAGGAAACTGTTCTGCATTTTGAATTCAATGTTTAGACTTTATGCCCCTGATCATAACACTTATAGAGAAAGATAGAGGACATCTTTCGTTTTTTGCTAAATTCCATTTCCTAATCTTCAGAGGAAGGTGGCACAGGGTGTAAATATTTATTGTATTACGCCACAGACTGGAAACACTCTGTGACCCACACAGCGTGATGCCGTCATCTCGACCTAGTTATCCCGGCCACTTCCACCGGACAGATAAGGAAATAGCTGAACCCGCTCCCGGTCAGAAACGCAGTGACACACCATGCATGGGAACTGGACACAGAGGGACAGTGTATGATGTACGATAATATGCTCTATCACATTTTCAACTGGTCAAACCGATGAGGCCTTTGTCTGCATTCGATAGTGATTGCTGCAAGATTCATATTTACAAAATGATAAGTTGTATTGATTGCCATCAATTGTCGAGGCTACTCAGAAAGAGTTCCGGTTTTTGTACATTTTCATTTTTAACCCCCAGGCGCATTAGTTGTCAGCCAAATACGGACTTGAATGATTTGTTCTCTGTTGTTGGCGAAACCCTGCAGCGACATCTGCGTTGCTGCAGCTGCGTCGGGAGATATGACTGCTGAGAGTAATCGAACCATCTTTAAGAAGTCAATGAACCTCGTCCGAATAGGGATGACATCATATCCTCTTGGGGTAGCCTAATAATCTAGGTGTCTTTTGACCGCTGCTTCGCCATCACTCATACAGCAAGGAAGAGAAAATCCCCTTCAGTCCCTGGACCCAAAATGAAGAGCAATAGACCTGAAAAGCATTTGCAATATGATGTATTATCTCAAGGCATGTTGAATGTAATTTAACAGGATTTTGCAAATGCGACCATAGTCCTTTGGCTACAGATAGGTTTAGACGTATACATTTGGTCTGCTTCATTTAAAAACTGGGTCATACTAGTGGTACATTTTATAAAATGCTGCCTGCTTTAAAATGTCATGCAAATAAGCATGAAACGCGTCAAAAATGTTTATATTTTAAATCTAGCTTCCATTTTCCATTTTAGTCCTAATTTTAGAAAGATATCTGTAAAAACATTAACCGAAGAACATCTTTGACATGTTTGTGGTTTTATTTTAATTCCTTGAAAGACTCATATGGGGATCAAGTGGCAATAATCTTAACAGTTAGTAGGTTATAGTCTTACGAACGAAAACCTGAACTCTTTCTGTCTCTCTTATCAATGATGTGCCCAAAAGCACCGTCATTACGACGTTATGCTATTAATTGGTTTGTGTTGAAAAGATGTTTAACATTGTGAATGGTGTATATCATTCTAATGTAGGCTGGATTTGTATCTGTTTCTTGACGTACAGTGGTGTGAAATGCATGGACATTGATTTGTAGGGTTGTTATGGATGGTCAACTATAGAGTTCAATAACTTGGGCCTATGAGCATTTCGGTCTATGAGCATTTTAGGTATTCAATTGTTGATGTGTGTTGTCATATCGAAATGACAATATATATTTTCTTGTGATTTCAAAGTACTTCCAAAGTATCCTTCAACAGCACATGTTGGATCATAATGCATGATGCATTCAATGGTGCGATAAAGCAAATAAAGCCAGTGATTTGCAGAGTAGTCTACAAAGCCTGGAATATAGCGATTTGTTAAATCATTTTGTCCTACATTAACGCATTAACCTGAACGAATATTATTTAACCGTTAGCCTATAGTTAGGGTAATTTTTTGCAAATTAGCAACTATGATGTCGATTTGATGAAGGCTGTATACGCCTCCCATTCCATATGGCCCTGAATTTATATTCCAGCCAAGTTGACCAGACATTCACCGCAGTAAGGGCTGCCTTGGTTAGGCCTATCGAACAGCATTCGGGTACTGTCTATACATTCCTTTAATTGGTTAGTTTAAAATGTTAATACTCTGCGTAACTCGTGTCTGTGAAGTCCCTGGTCTGTTTATTTCCCAGTGAAATACTATTACACTACTACCGCGGCGGTTCATCATGCCGCGGTGACGCGCCTTCCACTTAAATAAATGGCATAAAATGTCTCGAATCTGGCCAAGGTCAGTCAGTGTCAATCCACAGCGTTTAGCTAACAAAACATAACTATTATGGCTATTAGAAGGTATCCAGTCTTAATTATTTGGACACCAATTATTTACAAACCCAACTGGGAACATTGAATTAGACCTAAGTCTGAAATGTCGTCATTTTAAAACGAAGACACAGTGCTCCAGATGATTTTGAAGCACTAATGCAACGCATATCGCCATAGCCTATAAGAAAGACAAACACGAGCACATTGTTTAAAATTACATCAACTTTACCCATAAATGACATCAGCTTTAGCATAGCTTAATAAACTTTACGCAAAGCAACCTTTCTAACATGTATAATTGAGCGCAAGTACACACACACACACACACACACACACACACACACACACACACACACACACACACACACACACACACACACACACACACACACACACACACACACACACACACACACACACACACACACACTTGATATGATAGTCCTGCATTACTCAAAGCACTGTGAACAGTCAATCGTGAATAAGTAGTTTTACAAGCAGAGAGGTTGGGTAGATTTAAATTCCAAACTCTCTCAATCCATGCAAATATATATGTTTCCTCACTGAATCTTATTCGTAGTAGTATGCCTAGCCTATATATTTGTTTAAATGTAGGCTAATATATTGCACTGTATCCTATTGTGAAACACATAATAAGTGCTACCTACATTTTTAAAAGGTTGCGGGTAGGGTTACGTATTGTTTGAAGGTGTATTTTGTTAAATCCACAAGGCCAGAATAACGATGTTGACGCGAGGCGTAGATGGCAGTATAGTCTGCAGTGTGTGTGTAAACGCAGTCATTTTCCGGTTAATGTTTTTGCGTGCAGCATTCCCAAATGGATTTATGGTCTCTATTAACGGTTTTAAATGTTTATCACCGACAAAACAGAACAGAACAGTCGCCTCCTGCTCGCCGGGATAAATGGAGTGTTAGCCGAGTCCCCTACAATGACACGCATGCCCCCAGCCACTTGGGAGGTCTGCCTCTCCTCCTCTTGCCTCACTTGATCTCATAGTGCCGTGCGCCACAGGCGAATAGAGGATGCAGTATGAGTCAGGGTGTTCAGAACAATATTGTGGAATAGTAATTAGCCTAATACACGTTGTGTATACAGCAATGGGTGTAGCATATCGTGTATATAAGAGAACCCACATGAAAACACAAATTTGTAATATTTCTACCCTACGTTGCACATAATTTAGATCACCCCTCTTCAATTATATTTTCTATTTCATTGCCTATAGACTTTTTCAACTGTCAAAACAATAACACGTTCTATGTCCACTTCAACCCCGCCTCAAGAATACGTTAAAAAATGGCTATAGTAGTCTATTGAATGCCAACGTTGTTCATTTTGTGTAAATCGAAAAATCTGCACCATCAACATATAGTCTATAGCCAGCACACACACATGGGCCTGTGTTACTGCATGAATTTCAGTAACCATACATATTCTGACATGTCTTTTGAATATGTATTATAATCATCACGCATATAATGATAATGACAATGCATTGTTATTCTGATTATTCTGATTATTCGGGTTATTATTATGATGGTGATTATTATTAGGCTATTAGTATTACAGTGTTATAACGCGTCAAAGTGGTACTTCAGATTAGCCTACTTAGCATTATAATAACAAGGAAACAGAGCGGCTTTTACAACGAGCAAACAAGCGCACAACGCTCCACATGGTAGCCAATGCAATAACTATGGAGTTACATCCTCGTAGTCAACTTTGACTGACTTCCATCAACACCGTTACTGAAAACTGTGCATCACATGTAAGCAAGACAGGAAATAGCCTCTATAACAAAAATAAAAGGTAAATATCACAATTAATTCAAGTGTCCCTTGAAATGTATTCAAAACAAATTCGCGTAGTTTAGGCTACTTTTAGGCTTAGGCTACTTACCATGGATCAGATAAGGTTCGTTATATCCACGACCTCTAATAGGAAGAAATACCATCAGGGTTCCAACAGCCCGTGTCGATTCCTCATCCCCTGATAATGTCCTCGGCTATACAGAGACCCCGAGCGGTTTCCTTTCATGCCGAGCACTCATGGCTTTTCGACAAGACAACATAGCCTCTGTCCTGGGAGCCGGCACACCGACCTGTGCCTGGAGAAGGTTTTTGAGGACGGTTTGGATGGAGAGGGAGTTTTTTTTGTGAGAAACTCAATCTCACATACAGTAGCAGGCCCCATCTGGGAACTGTCACAACTGACAGCAACACAAGGGCACAGGCCTGATCTTCCGCACAACATTGCGCGTAAAAGTAGGCATATAAGAGGTTTTGCATTTCAGGTCGATTGTTGTCAGATCCGTTATCTGTTTTTGGGGATATATTTTACGTATTATTTGCAATGGTTGGAGATGGCATATAGATAAGCGTCGCGGAATATTCTGGTCACACAAGTCCAGAGATGCTTCTGGACTCGAACTTGTTTCACGATCTCAAAAAAGTTACCATCATCTTTTTGCGCGGCAAACGTGAAGCAAAAACAACCATTCTGCAATGTTGTTTCACACTGAACGATGCAAATATTTGTTTGTTTGTTCATTAGTTGTTGCATATCGGCCATGATTTTACCCATCCATTGAATTATCATGGTGAATAAAGTAATTCTCTTGACCTAGTAATATTTCCACTTGCAGTCTCGGCATGCATCCTTCATCTTGCCTAAATTTGATATATTTATGTAACAGCGATGCATTGTTGAAAGTCAATTTGTAGTGCCAGTTGATGCTTTTGAAAACACTGACAACCCATGCCACTCAGTCTTATGGAATTGAATTTGAAACATGAACATGATTTCATCTAACATCTAACACTGGGCAAAAACTGTTTGATTCCACGTTATTTGTCATTTCAACCAAAAAAAAAAAAACATTGATGAAGTTGAATCCGGTGGAAAACTGATTGGAAATGAAAAAAGTAATCAACATCAGGGATTTTCGTATTTTTTTCACCCAACTTTTAACCTAAATGACCTGGTGACATTTTTCTGTTGATTTCACGTTGAATTCACGTTAATTAACAACTCAAACAGATGTAAATCAAAGCTAGACGTTGAACTGATGTCTGTGCCCAGTGGGTTGTAACTGTCGGAAAATGCTCTTATGTGTTGTGCTGGCATATTCTTCAACTTATTTGTTCAGTATATTCTGTTGGTCTTAATGTGTCTTTTAAATGCTCAATAAAGATGTGGCCATATGTTTTTTTTTAGTTGTGGCCAAATTCTAGCTGTATGCGTAATAACTCTCATTATGTATAAAACAAAAATGTACGCATGAATATGCCACTCGGTCAGTGCCCTGTAGATCAATTCGTTGACTGTGCCCTATCCTCTTAGTAATCACATATTAGTCACAGCTATATTTAAATATATCCCTTATGCAGCGCAATATCTTATTTTTTATTAAAAATTGCACTGTTGGAATAAAAATATTTTACAATGATGCAACGTTTCATAGGCTTTTGTTTTAGTGCTGGGCCATGACAAATCATAGGCCTAGCTCAGTAGATAGTGGGCTCGTTCCTTTGCCCAGGCGCTGCTGATGCCTGCCTGATCTTACAAAGCCTGGATAGGTATTTTAGCTATCAGCTAACCACATCATATGTTACTGCAATCTGTCAGTCGGTGATGTGGCACGCAACCACTGATTTATGCATGCAACGTCTGAACAGAGGAAAGCGATCTAGAACTTCATCATAGGAAGATTTTGACTCACGTGGGTTACATATAGTAGGCCGTAATTGTAAATAAACTTGCCTAGTTAAATAAAGGTTAAATAAAATACAACTATATAGTACATTGGCTGTCTGTTTTGAGTGCACGTTTCGCACTTTTATAGTTTTGCAAAATATATTTCAGTATTGAAATAGTCTAGGCCTGTCTCTCCTTAAAATACAAATACATGCATAACCCTGCATACTGACATACTTCTTTGTCAATTAATTGATGCCATAGTTTTCCTATATGGGGTTGATAGAAAAAATGCATTAAGAATGATCCTGTTTCCAGATTGCGAGTGGAACGCACCGCGTCATTACGTTCAGTGTTGCAGCAGAATAGCTTCGAACCATCTGATCCGACGTCAACATGTCTACCCGCCCTCGTTGAGACTGCAGGGAGAAAAAAACTGGGTAGGAGGGTTTTTATGAAGTAATCGTTCGCAGATGTTTGTAATACCAGGGAAAAATCTTATTCCACACTTAGAGAAGTCTATCATGTTGTAAGTCCAGTCCACAGCCGTTATTAGAGGGAATTAAACAAGAGAACAAAGAACAGTATTGACCCATACACACTCATTTTGATCGTATGCGGTGTGCAATTAAGGAAATTAAACGCTTTGATATTGTAGGCCGAGGCATACCAGCCATCCTGCAAACTATATTATTTTGGTTTAGCACAGAGGATTAATCCAAACGTAGCACATTTGATTGGCACATTGGACCAGGTTATTGCTTCCTACTGTATTTACACTGATTTGAGGATGGTGAGCTCAATCGGCTGAAAACAGAGGATGGTGAGCTCAATCGGCTGAAAACAGAGGATGGTGAGCTCAATCGGCTGAAAATGGCAGCCTATGAGTTGGCCTATGAGTTGTACCCTTCTATAAATAATACAACAGCAGGTCAGTTTAATCTCTTTATCACGACAGCCAGTTGATACTATTTCGGACGCCATCTTGACACGGACAGACAACAAATTATTCATAATTATCATACTTCGGAGTCGTGAAACAAGCCAATTTCATGTTACAATTATCTAATGCAATCTGATGGACTGTAAATCTTCGGCGTGTCCAATCCTCTTCTGATTTACGTTGCTGTAGATGTCACTTTAATTGCATAGCTTCTCGTGAAGAATCCTTTGGTCTGTTGTAGCCTATCTGAGGTCTGTTTACTCACCAACCATGCATTCAAAGGACAAGTAACGATTATTCTTAGGGCAGTTTAAATCTAGTCCACTCTCTAATAAATATTTACCAAGCTGTGATGCAGTGGGCAAAAGTGTGAAATAGACATGTGAAATACAAAATGTTATGTTACAGACTGTTTATGTTGCAGGCCTAGTCTATAATTGCGCAGCTGACACACATTGATAAGTGAAAAGTAGGCTGTAGACGTAATGTTTTTTTTTTGGTTTAGTTGTAATGTTTGATTAGTGACGTTCATTTCAAAAGAAAATGATCTAACCTATGTATAGAACAATAGGCTATTATTTTCTATCAGAAGTAGGATATTAGTCATATCCAACATTATTTTATGCAAAGGCTACAGGTTTCATCGTCCGCCCTCAACCCCCATCCCTAAAAAGGCACTTCAGCGCCGCATTTTGATAGGCACGCTATCAATCACACGAACATCCGATAGCTGGGCCCTCTCTCGAGCCTCGACAATCTACCATCCTCGGACCAACCAGCTTTTAACGTCAAAATCCACATTTTTCCCGGCTCCGCTCTGTCTCGTCCTCTTGTGTTTTGGGCGAGAAGAGTGGAATGCCATAATTAACCAATGGAATTTCAAGCCTATATATGCTATTTCTGCCACTATGTTTACATCTTTAGAAGGGTTGGTCATGGAGCCTAAAGAAAGACTTTTTTTTTTACTTAGACCATCAAATTAGAGTGGCCTATAGCTATTATGCAGTTACTAGAAACATATTTAAAATAGAGAATCACTTTATGATTCATGAACATGGAGTCACTAGCAGCAATAAATAATACACATTGTTAATGTTGAGTATATAACAATTGTGGTCAACTCGGTGGTCTCAATGTTGAGTAATTATTCCACTATACTATCCTATTAGTAGGCCTACAATTCTTATAGTCAAGATAGTGCAGCCTTGTAGTGTGCGCCTAGTCTATTTGTTTATTTAATCCTGGTAATATTGAATAACAACAACAACAACGATACTAGCCTATAGGTGCCAATATTACACTACTAGCAGGGCTGTTACTGAAAAATGTGCATGTAATAGCAATCATCTAAATGACAGGGCTAATAATAACAGTCGGTAACAACAGCCTACTAATAATACAATACGTCATAATACTCGTGATAATAATAAGATGCCTATTATCAAGGAGGAACATGACAACAATGAGCTGTGTTGCATGTTGTTGAAGCATGGATACATTTCCTGGTGATTCTGTTGAATAGGTCATAGCCTCCATGAACATACGTTTGACGTAAACAATACTATGATTTACCCTCATGGCAGCTTATTGCTGACCGAAAAGACCACAAAGTAATTATTCGTCTGGCGCACTACACATGAATCTTCTGTCCACCCAAATAGATATTTAGTTTCATTGTCAGTTGTTTCTTAAGACTATATTTATCTCCTACACGATCACCTATGTCAGAACCCGCATGTTCTAATAGGCTACAAACACGACACAGACAGTTTCTCCTGCGCGTGGGAATGTTTCTGTGTCTACTTGAGGAGCTGTTGCGGATGTATCGCGTGAGTGCTGTTTGACAGGACTCGGGAAGGGAGAGCCCAAGCCTATAGGCCTTAGTTTGAAATATTATCGAGGCCTAGGCTTCCTCTAATCAAACAGAACATGCATAATTTAATTTTTACTATAGCTATATAATACTTTTCTTTCTATTCGAGGGAAAAAGCTACTTGTCTACTAAGGCAAATGCTTTTTTGAAGAATATGTAATACCTTGCAAGCGATATTTTACATTGAATGAGTTTGGTATAGAATAAACTCTTTAAAGTCTGCCTCGTATTTTCACTTTAATTATGCAACAAGGTGGTTGACTTGGTTTTAAAAAAAACAGTGGTTTATTGAATTAATTACATTGTTTACATCTCAAATATTATCTAAATGGACGGAAGTGCAATTGAGTGGACTAAACAGTTGTTTAAAACACTATCAAATACTGAATACGACCACAAAAATGACAACATAACACTTTTTTTTTTTCAAATAAAACATTTGCTTGAACTGCATTCACGACATCAGCCAAAAACCATTGGTATTTATATCCAAAGAGAGATGGAGATAGAAAGAGAGATAGGGATAGATTGAGAATGACTTCACATACACCATAGTGTCCAATATTTCTGTTTGGTTTACTCTTGGGACAACAACAAACATCCAACCAACAACATCAGACAATGACAAAGTCCCTTACCAAAGGGTGTTGTATCTCCTCCTCTTAAAAATGGAATGTTTTTTTTTTTCTTCAAATATCCACTCTCCGTAGCGGCAATTGCACATAAATATTCCATTAAATAACGTGAGAGTACAAATACAAGTCTAGAAGAAGACTTTTTCATCATTTCAAGTCTTTTTTTGAGAGGAGAAGGATATTCACTGTTTGAGTTCCAAAGCCCAGACATGCTGCGGCCAACCAGTCCTTCCTTTGGTTTTCTTGTCATTGCTGCTCGCTGTGTTTTTCAAAACGTCATTCTGTTGGAAACAAGGAAAAATCAGATGTATGTTATTGTTGTCGAGAAATACTACTTTCTTGCCACTTATCACCACTTCTTTCCGGCATTCAAGGCTGTTATTTGGCCTACTGTGGTGTGGGAGCCTGAAGTTGGTATTACTATATTATTATGAAAATTATAATATATTTACAGTATTTTATAACGCCGGTTTAGAACAGGTATCATTTAGCAACCTTGTCTCCATAAAACCAGTATTTTGGTCGCTTATGTCAAGATATTATATGCCTTAAGGTTGTAGCCTATTGATTTTCATAGCATAGGCTACTACAAACCTAGATAATAAGCAAATGTCTGATCTAAAATGTCAAGCCTTGCAGGAGGCTACTCCATGTTTGTATGGATAACTGAAATGATGAATTTGTCTTACCACTTCTTTCTTTCTCCTCTCCTCCTTTGCTTCTGTCTTTTTGAAGTCCGCTTTGAAGGCCTCTGCGTCGCCGTTCTGCTCGTCCTTGTCCAGAATGTCCATGAGGTAGGCGATATAACTGGTAGCCAACCGGAGGGTCTTTATTTTGGACAGTTTAGTATCCGCAGGAACATTAGGAATGCAATCCCTGAGCTCCGAGAAGGCGCTGTTGATGCTCTGAGTCCTGCGCCTCTCCTTTCGGTTTGCGGTAGGTCTCCGTTTCACCGGCCGAGGTCCCATCCCGATCCCAGCGACGCCAGTCCCGGGGATACCACCTCCGTAGTGTGCGTGGTCTAACGCCGGGCCCCCGGTGGAGTAGTCAGGGCTGTACGAGGGTGCCATACTGTAGTCTGGGGGAGACATCTCCGGATGGCTTATCAGCCAACCGTGGAAGTAGGGGTTCTCTTCGTGGCAGCGGCTTGCAGCTGCTGCTGCCGCAAAGGAGTAGCCGTCATGATGCATCACCGGATGGTGAGGGAATCCACCAACTAAACTCATGGCGACACAGCAGTAGACCAAAAACTGTGCTACTAATGAACCACGAAACGAATACGCGTTCGCGCTCTCCGATTAATGTCAGGTTCTCCAAAATATTTTAGGGAAATAGGCTATTCTCATAAAAAGTAACTTGGTTCAGTTGGTCATTTGAAAAGCACTGCTATTTATATTTGTCCAATATAGACACCTAAACGAAACTTCAGCAATGCATGAGTTTTTAGACGTTATTTTTTCTGTTTTGCTGGTCTATGGTGTGGAATATAGAAGAATGTTGTCAGCTACTTACACGTATTTCTCTATTTGTCCATTCCCAACGTGAGAAAGTTCCTTCTTTTCCATTGAGGAGACAGACAGTGCATGTTTCTCCTGATGAACTGCGTCCTCAAGCACTTCGGGTCGAGCTTTTCCCCTCCAAACTCTTTATGGATTCCAGACCAAATTCATTGAATAGGGCGTCAGATAACAAAAAAGTTCTAGATCCCAGCTGCTATAGTATGCACTGCACGCAATACACAGCCTTTCAGTTGAGCACACAACCAGAATTCATCCGTTTGATCTCCATGTCACAGCTTCATCTTTAGAACGACTTGGGTTAATATATGTCGTCAAGACCACTCTGAGCCAATCACGTCTTAGAGGAGGAGGGACATAACCTACATTGCTGGGTGTTTACGCTCCTAAATTTCAATGGCCCCTCTTAAGCATTGGCAGCCTCGACATATTTTATTAATGACATTAAGATTGTGAAAAATCCATACACCGCCTAATTAGACTATTGAAATGATAAAATCATCAACAAAATGTGAGGTATGGACGTTTTTTGCCTTTAAATGTCAGCGTTAGGGGCTGTTGTAGACTAATTTTAAGAATGATAGGCCTATGATTAGTGGTAGGCTATTACTATTTGTGGTTTTCACGTTTGATTGTACTCAACGACAACAAAACATACGAAGGCCTAAACGTCAAACTTGATTGATTAGTTTATTCATGAAACTCGTCTTGTGTTGATGTAAAAGTTAGCTTTCAAGGAAATAGGCCTACATAATTTTGTGGGATATGTCACTAGGGTCGATTATTTCGGTCATCAATGCAGCAAGGCATTTATTGTACGGGCATGGAAAGGCGATTCGATATCGTTAAACAGGGATATTATTCACAGTAGCCTATGATTTCCACGTCTGACACTTTGTCATATTCATATTAAAAGCCTATATTTTATCTGTTTCAAGTAGGCCAAGTCCCTGATCAATAAACCAAGCGCCTTATTGGCCTATTGGTCACAGTCCATATTACTCGTGCAGAACAACTCCATTAACTTCATTGCATGATCCTACATTGTGTCACATAAACAACAAAATGATGCGAATAGCAAACAACATAATCATTTCATATTTAATCTATGTAGAAATAAATAATACACTTCTTCGACATGTATTGGCATTAACTGACATGCATTATTGCTCGATTTGCGATCATTACACACTTGGCTAAACGTCCATCAATTCGATAGCAAACTATGCGTAAAGTCATTTTGAGAGTAAAATGAGAGGCAACACGTAATCGAATCATTTTGGCCCATTCTCACAATGTATCACATATATATATATATATATATATTTTTTTAATACAACATATGATATGCACAGCTTTGACACTTATTTTGTTTTTGTTGTATAATATATTTCACCCGTCGAAACAACTGACTGGCTTTAGAATGTTAGCTGCGTTTAACACTATATATCTATATGAAATTAAATTGTAATTCTTCATTACATTGCAAATAAATAATGCCCATTTCATTGTAGCATTATTTTGGGGCAAATGTGAATATAATAGAGAGATTAACCTTAGGTTCTACTCTTCGTAGGACCTTCCTCCAGTACTGGAATAGGCCAACACATAAACCGATAGGCTTGAATGACCAGGGAGAATCCAGCCGATGACGCAATTTAAAGCAAAGTAGGCCTGTTTCGCACAGATTGCTGATAAGGTAAACAATTAATTTAAATACTCAACTAATTTTGTTTCAGGGCTCATTTGAACCTTTATTTAGACTCGAGGTTGTTGATGGTCACGCCCATATGTATTTATGGAAATCTCAATTGGCATAAAACCATGTGTATCATTGCATGGTAACTCATAAGAAATTGACACGTAGTCGAGGCTATTGGCCTAAAAATGAACAATGCGTATTTTGATACAGTCCGATACTCGGAGAAGGGTGTTCCATCGTTAACGATGCCTTAGTAAATTAAACTGACTAAATTGCACAGAGAAACCATTACATTTGCTATGAGGTAAAAACCCATGTTATTCTGTAGAACAATACTGCAGATCATATGGGGGTCAGAATAAACGAGTTGTCATACAAGAGCTGTTTCATTTGGACATTCCTCAGCATATCTTATTCAGCCCACACACCGCATGTTGAACGTGTGTGTCTGAGTGTGTGTGTGTGTGTGTGTGTGTGTGTGTGTGTGTGTGTGTGTGTGTGTGTGTGTGTGTGTGTGTGTGTGTGTGTGTGTGTGTGTGTGTGTGTGTGTGTGTAGCCTAGATATGTGCGTCAGACTAGAGAAAAAGAGAGAGAATGTGTAAAAGAAAAAAAAATCCCAAACTCAAAAAGGAAGGCAGAAGGGCCATGATTTATATTTGTTTAAGTGTTGTATGTGGGGGTGGTGGAGTGTAATTCATCTGGCTGAATGGAAGTTCTTTAAGTCATTTAGATACGTCCAGTCTCCAGTTAATGACACATAATTAGCCTATAGGTCACTTGTTCAGACTCCTGTTGCAAACCCCTCCTCTCCTCTCCGATTACCTTTGAAACTGAAACTGAATTTCGTATAAATAAATACAAGTTATGCAGAGCCAAATATTTGAGCGTGAGAGAAGTGCTTGATTAAGTTGATATACATTCGGCGGAACTCATTGTCATTGCGAGTGCTATTTTCGTGACAATTGAATCCAATGAACAAAAACTCGAACTTTGTTCCATGCAATTAAGCGGAATAGCCTATAAATGTAGACATCTCCAAATAAAACGACGTAAAAGAATAATAGTTCTGTATTGCCTCGTCATGGTAATAATACGACGTAAAGGAATAATAGTTCTGTATTGCCTCGTCATGGTAATAATACGACGTAAAGGAATAATAGTTCTGTATTGCCTAGTCATGGTAATAATACTATATTTATTTTATATAGCCATTTTCATTACAAAGATCATCTAAAATAATCTGTAAAAACAAACAAAACAAATGTAGAGATCTGACAGGTTTTTGGTAATAACCCATAACCTTTATAGGACAATATTGAGACGTTATTCGGATATCCTGTACTCATACAGTATGTCAGTTATTTTTGTAGGGTGGGCTATAAACCTTGAAAAATAAATATTATTTGTTTGTGAGAATTTCTTGACATCCAAAATAACCTCAAAATACAAACAGACTAAAATGCATCCCTGGATGGCCACAATACCTACAACTAGTATAAAATTCCATATAGGCCTACAACATTTTTTTTTTTACCTTCATTTAACTAGGCAAGTCAGTTAAGAACAAATTCTTATTTTCCATGACGGAAGGAACAGTGGGTTAACTGCCTGTTCAGGGGCAGAACGACAGATTTGTACTTTGTCAGCTCGGGGATTTGAACTTACAACCTTTCGGTTACTAGTCCAACACTCTAACCACTAGGCTACATATAGGACTATAGGCCCCAAAAATACGTGAAATAGGCTGAAAAGCGGGCACTTCTCCATTTCCCCTCCATACAAGCTCTCATGAGGTCTCATTACCGAACCATTTGGCTATTTCCAAAAATTTGCCCAATCCAGCCATGTCCCGTTGGTTGGATTTACAGCAGGGCTGACCAAGCTCACATCACCTCTCTCTCTTCGTCATGACCCATAACAGCAGCAAGGGTCTGAGCTATAGCCTAATGCAGGCAGGCCTAAGAAGCTAAGCGTAACAACCGCCTTAACTTAATTTATTTCAGCATTAAGCTCATCCGATATGTCGACTGATAGAGAACAGGCTAAAAGCTGGATTTAAGGGACTTTTACGAGATTTTAATACAACTCACCTGCTCGTATGAATTACAGCCATTTAGAACCACCTTTTAAATCCCATAAATACGCTTTGAAATGCTTGGCGCTTGTTATTGCGAATGCTTGTCATGTCTAATATACAGGAGGACGAAGTGAGAAAGTTCATTTATTGGGAACAAAAGGCTTGATGCGAAACATCAGAGGGACCATGCAGAGATCCCTGGCATTGTGCGCATGCAGGCTAGCTAGCCGCCTAAATGAAATTGAATTGCATTTTTACTATAGGTCCTAATATAGGCCCTCTTATACATAATGCACATGAATTAATTAACTATGCATTATATTTTAAGTAGGCCATTTAAAATACGTGTTTTGTCTTTTCTTTTTTTACATCTCTGATTAGGCCAAAGTGATATAACTATTGTTTACCTTTCCCCATAAAGCCCAGGGCCTGGCTCGTGTTCACTGTGCAATTAACAATTAATTATAAATTATACATAAGAACATGAGTAATAGTTAAGTGGTTGTCGAAATATTAACGTTAGAAAGATGTTGAATAGCACACACATCGTGGCAAACGTTTGACAACATGAAATGTAATGCAGGAATACACTTTTAATGTATTCATATTTTAAAACAAAGGAAAACGAGCACGTCATTCAACAGAGAACCAATGATAATATTGAGAAGACTAAAAATCAAAACGTTTTTATTTATTCAAACCACTCAACTAACAGTTAATTAAATTACCCCCCTTTCAAAACGGCAAACATAGTGATTCATAGAATCCCTCTTTTTTGTTCCACATTTTATTTGCAAAAGACATTGATTAAAGATTGTAAACACTCAAACAAATCTATAAAATCACCTTGTAATGTATAATGGCAAATTGTATATAGGATGCGATAAGTTCTCTCCTCATATTGTGAATGTGTAGAATCCATATAGTGAGACAGAGCTGCAGGGGCAGCTATTCTCCCACACTCCAACACATTATCTCTGCTATAGTCAGTCAGTAGTGAGGCCAGTGCTGGCCGGGTAGCACAAGGAGGTGAACATGGCTAGGGGTAGCATTGCGTGACTGGAAACCACTTAAGTTAGTGTTTAGCTATTTTCTTACGATGTTCATTCTGCATTTCCTCAGTTTTATCTGTGAGTAAGGATCAATAAACTCAAAACCCAACTCGATCACAATTCATAAGCAAAAGGATCCTACCATGAAACACTTAGCAAAATCCATCTATCCCGTTCACACATTTTTACACATAATATGATACATCATTTTTCCTTAAAATATTAAATATCATAAACAATGACTGAAGTCAAACATATCTGTCAAACTACCTGTATTGGGTCAGACTTGTTTTGGGAACTTTCTCTTTTCCTTCAACAACTCCCTTCTCCTCTCCTCTGTCCTCCCTTCTCTCTCATCCATAATAGTTATCTGTAGTAATCATCACTTCCTTAGCCCCCGTCACTCAGCACCTGTTCTCCCCCATCACCCCATTGATCATCCCTACATACTGCACACTACTGCCTGTGTGAATTGCTGAAGTTCGCCATATATCTTTCTCATATGTCTCCCTCTCTGATTCTCTCTCTCTCTCTCTCTCTCTCTCTCTCTCTCTCTCTCTCTCTCTCTCTCTCTCTCTCTCTCTCTCTCTCTCTCTCTCTCTCTCTCTCTCTCTCTCTCTCTCTCTCTCTCTCTCTCTGTGTGTGTGTATGTCTCTGTGTATCCCTCTGTCTCTCTCTGATCTTCTCTGTCTCTGATGATCTCTCTCTGATTCTCTCTTTCTCTCTGATTCTCTCTCTCTCTGATTCTCTCTCTCTCTGATTCTCTCTCTCTCTGATTATCTGTCTCTTTCTTTCTCTCTCTCTCAATTCAATTTTAATATCAATTTATGGGCTTTATTGGCATGGGAAATGTATGTTAACATTGCCAAAGCAAGTCAATTAGATAATAAACTAAGTGAAATAAACATAAATATGGGTTGCATTTACTCTCTCTCTCAGGCCAGATCTTGCTGGAGAACCATGGAGGAGAGAGGAGAGGGCAGGACTGTCTGATCCTCAGTCAGTTGTGTTACGGTACCTCTCCACCTCTTTCACTCCAATCAACCCTTATCTACACTCCCTGTCCAGTGTTTGGATAGACTTTCCCACTACTTGTTTCCTCTCTCTCCCCTCCTCCTCTTCCTCCTCTTCTTCTTTCCATAACCACTCACTTCTGATCACTCACCCCCTTTCTTCTCTCACCCCCCCCCCCCTCCAAGGGCCAGGTTCAAAGCCATACTCCTCACCTCTCCCACACCAACCTCCACCATCTACCCCCTCTCCCTCTCCTCCTCTCTCCCATTGTCCCTCCTATCGTCCTCTGGGTGTCTATCTCATTGTGTAATCCTGAGGTGTGGGAGACATGGTGACACCAAACACATAGTTAATCCACTGTGCTTACTGTGCTTTGCGGCCAGGCATTTTCTCATTGTCCACCGCTAAGCACCGGAGATAGAAACCTTACAGAATCCCTACAGAGGGTAAAATGAGAGTACAGCTTCAACGTGTGGGAATTGGGGAAATCCAACATGAGTGATATTATCCTTCTTTGCTTTCAAAGTTCGGACAAACAAGCCCATACATGGTAATCCCCACAAACTGATCGAGTTATAAGCTATCGACTCACGTTCAAACGTTAACAGCCATTACCCAGAACCCCCCTTGTTTCTCGTTTTTGTTTAACCAAAATCCATAATCAATCTCCTGCAAAATGAAATGAGGGAAAAAATCATTATACTGTTGTGGAAGACTAATTTACTAAGACTGTCTGTGAGTCTGGTTTCTCATCACTGTTTGTCTTATTGTGTTCATGTGCTATTACTGCTCAATAAAGCAATTTCACCCCCTCCTGTCTCCCTCTGACTGTCTCCCTCTGACACACACACACACACACACACACACACACACACACACACACACACACACACACACACACACACACACACACACACACACACACACACACACACACACACACACACACACACACACACACACACACACGCACACACATGCACACACACACACACTTCGGGCTCACCTTCTGTAGTTTCTGGTAGCTGGCTGTAACAGCAGCCATTTTGAACGAGCACAGGGGTCATTTGAGAGACAAATGAGATTCATAACTCAGGATTCCCAGCTAACACAATACTACTAACCAGTTTATGCAAGACATTCCAAATCCAATCTGTTCTGTCCTAATCAGAACCATACAGTATGTTTGTAGTGTTGTAGTAGTGCACCATTACTGGTCTGGACTCATAACAACATGAAGCCTCTTATACATCTACTCTAACTGTACTGGTAGGGAGTGGGGGGGGGGTCTGGCCAGTTACTTTCAGCACCACTGTTTTCCTTACGGTGGCTTTCTCTTCAAACTTTTCGTCAATATCTTTTAGTTTCTCTTTGAATCGATACATAAGGTGTGGATGTGTTCAACTGTGAATAAAATGCTATTTATTTGTAGATTTTATTTGTTGTTGAGCCTTGGTTATATTAATACAACCCTGTTTCCTTTGCTGTAGTAGTCACTTCCTGTGTGCGTGTGTGATTGTGTGTGCGCGTGCATGTTTGCGTGCACACGTCCGTGTGTGTGTCTATGCTTGGGAAAAATTGACTCATGTGAGGAAAAAGGTTGTGCTAAGTTGTACTCATCAGCACCATGTACATGTTGTACAGCCAACAATGACCTAAATCTGCTCCTATCTGACGTTGTGGTTCCCCCCCATCTCCTCTCTTATCAATCTTCTTCACCATAACTAATGATGCAGGGAAGCGGGGTGAGCTCTCTCTCTCTCTCTCTCTCTCTCTCTCTCTCTCTCTCTCTCTCTCTCTCTCTCTCTCTCTCTCTCTCTCTCTCTCTCTCTCTCTCTCTCTCTCTCTCTCTCTCTCTCTCTCTCTCTCTCTCTCTCTCTCTCTCTCTCTCTCTCTCTCTCTCTCTCTCTCTCTCTCTCTCTCTCTCTCTCTCTCTCTCTCTCTCTCACGTACCATGCTATTTCACACACAAGAAAGGTTGTTTTGCTTTAGTCTGGTCCCAGACCTGTTTGTGTTGTGTAGCCAACTCCCATGTTCAATGTTGTATCAAAAATGACCATAGGAGTTAGCAAGACAATACAAAGAGGTCTGGGACCAGGCTAGTTTAGCTGACCATGTCATAGACTGCAAGTTTTTTCCCTAAAACAATGACTTTTTCTTATTTTGCCTTACAAACATTGAACTTATGAATTTATGCTGGACAGTACCTACATACATGAATACCAGCGTGCACTTATGATGACATTTAAAGGAAGTCAAAACGTTGTGTCAATCATTGAGTTCATAGAGATTCATTGAGATCATTTAACCGATTTCCATATTTCACTCAAGATTTGACTTTCATTGAAATGCTACAGGATTAGAGTGTGTAGCTACACTCAACAGCCACTGCTTCACTAGATGCTTGATGGGAAGCACCAACTAGGAGGGTGACCTCGTTTGCAATTCATCTCTCATTAAAGGACCTCTGTGTTTTCCATTCAGTTTTGAGTTTTTTATGCACTGACTGGTATACACCTGTAAGGCTGACAGACAGAACCACCAGTAAGACTCAATTGGCATGTTGGAATGGTGTGAAGTCACTGGCTGAGACCCTGTTAATCACACACCCACTCATGCACACACCACACACCACACACACACACACTCAATTTCCCCTCCCTCTCTCCCCTCTCTCCTCTCCCCCTCTACCTCTCTCCCCTCCCTCCTCTCCCTCTCTCCCCTCTCGCTCTCTCTCTCTCTCTCTCCATCCCTGTTGGTTCTTGTCCACTGTCTTCTCCTCTCATCCGGTACGAGTGTGACCCGGCACAGTGGGATTTTTAGGATTTCCACTACCTTCAGTTTCACTACACTGCACCCTCATCTGGCACTGTTTATGTTATTCCAACTAAAATACCAACCTGTTTCACTATGTATGGAACATATTACACAGAGAATTCACATTGTGTAGGTACTAGTGTGTGTGTGTGTGTGTGTGTGTGCGTGTGTGTGATACGATTGAGGGTCACTCACTAATAGTGGTTGTTTCCCTTCTGGTGTGTGTGAAGCATCTGTCTGGTTGGGATTTTCATCCTTGGGGCCTGCTTGTCGTCCTGGTTTGAGTTCGGAAAAGTCCACCATTGTGTGTGTGTGGAATTAATCTTTCCAAACCCCTCCTCTCCTCTCTCTCTCTTCCCTGAATGAAAACAAACAGGCATTCGTGTGTTATTATGAGCTTTCACAGCTCATTGATGTGTTTTTAATGCATCTGATGCATAATTACTGCAGCCTTCACCTCATATTAAACGTGATCGCACCGATGGAGGGAGGATGGAGGGAGGGAGGAATGGATGGATGGAACTGGGCCGGTGTTTTCCTGGCTCCAGAGTGTAGCCAAGGCCCATTAGACTCTAGAGATCTTAGGGAGGGTAGATGCTCAGCGTGTGCTTCATCACATTAACCTGACTAGGCAGACACCCTCCTCCTCTCTTCTCTTCCTCCCTTCTCTGCTGCTAAGATATACAATTAAACATCTGTCTCTCTCTCTCTCTCTCTCTCTCTCTCTCTCTCTCTCTCTCTCTCTCTCTCTCTCTCTCTCTCTCTCTCTCTTTCTCTCTCTCTCTCCAGGCAGTCACTCTCAGACTGCTTCTCTCAGGTCTCCCATAAGACATATTACTTCCCCTGGCCTCTTCTAGCTTACTCTCTTAGAAAAAAAGGTGCTATCTAGAACATAAAAGGGTTCTTTGGCTAGCCCTATAGGAGAACGATTTTGGTTGCTTTCCACAAAGGGTTCTACATGGAACCCAAAAGGGTTCTACCTGGAACCAAAACGGTTCTCCCTCCCTCTTTCCCTCCCTCCCGCTCTCCTGCGAAGATATACAATTAAATAACTCCTGTTTTGGGAACTCTCTATTTTCCTTCAACAACTCCCTTCTCCTCTCCTCTGTCCTCCCTTCTCTCTCATCCATAATAGTTATCTGTAGTAATCATCACTTCCTTAGCCCCTGTCACTCAGCACCTGTTCTCCCCCATCACCTCATTGATCATCCCTACATAGTACACACTACTGTCTGTGTGAATTGTGGTAGTTTGCCATCTCTCTCTCTCTCTCTCTCTCTCTCTCTCTCTCTCTCTCTCTCTCTCTCTCTCTCTTTCAATTCAATGCAGCTCAGTTTCCACCTCATTTTGTGGGCAGTGTGCACATAGCCTGTCTTCTCTTGAGAGCCAGGTCTACCTATGGCGACCTTTCTCAATAGCAAGGCTATGCTCACTGGGTCTGTACATAGTCAAAGACTTCCTTAATTTTGGGTTAGTCAGTCACAGTGGTCAAGTATTCTGCCACTGTGCACATTCTAGTTTGCTCTGTGTTTTTTGTTGTTAATTCTTTCCAATGTATCTTTTTGTTTCCTCATGATTTGGTTGTGTCTAATTGTGTTGCTGTCCTGGGGCTCTGTGGGGTCTGTTTATGTTTGTGAACAGAGCCCCAGGACCAGCTTGCTGAGGGGACTCTTCTCCAGGTTCATGTCTTTGTAGGTGATGGCTTTGTTATGGAAGGTTTGGGAATCACTTCCTTTTTGGTGGTTGTAGAATTTAACTGCTCTTTTCTGGATTTGGATAATTAGTGGGTATTGGCCTCATTCTGCTCTGCATGTATTATTTGGTGTTTTCCATTGTATACAGAGGATCTTTTTGCATAATTCTGCATACGGAGCCTCAATTTGAGGTTTGTCCCATTTTGTGAATTCTTGGTTGGTGAGCGGACCCCAGACCTCACAACCATAAAGGCCATTGGGTTGATGGCATAGATGGCCCTTCTTGCCTTGTCTCTTAGAGGGCTGATGTTTAGGCCGAAGTATTTATAGTTTTTTGTGTGCTCTAGGGGCAACGGTGTCTAGATGGAATTTGTATTTGTTGTCCTGGCAGCTGGACCTTTTTTGGAACACCATTATTTTTTGTCTTACTGAGATTTAGACCCTGGTCTGGCAGAATCTGTGCGGAAGATCTAGGTGCTGCTGTAGGCCCTCCTTGATTGGGGACAGAAGCACCAGAATATCAGCAAACAATAGACATTTGACTTTTGACTAGGGTGAGGCCGGGTGCTACAGACTGTTCTAGTGCTCTCGCCAATTTGTTGATATATATGTTGAAGAGGGTGGGGTTTAAGCTACATCCCTGTCTCACCCCACGGCCCTTGTAAAGAAATGTGTGTTTTTTGCCAATTTTAACCACACAAATGTTGTTTTTGTACATGGATTTTATCATGTTGTATGTTTTTCCCCCAACACCACTTTCCATCAATTTGTATAGCAGACCCTCGTGCCAAATTGAGTCCAAAGCCTTTTTGAAGTCAACAAAGCATGAGAAGACTTTGCCTTTGTTTTGGTTTGTTTGTTTGTCAATTTGGGTGTGCAATATGTGGTTTGTCATATGGTAATTTGGTAAAAAGCCAATTTGACATTTGCTCAGTACATTGTTTTCACTGAGGAAATGTACGAGTCTGGTGTTAATGATAATGCAGAGGATTTTCCCAAGGTTGCTGTTGACGCATATCACGCAGTAGTTATTGGGGTCAAATTTGTCTCCACTTTTGTGGTTTGTTCTTGGTTCCAAATATTGGGGAAGATACCAGAGCTGAGGATGATGTTAAAGAGTTTAAGTATAGCCAATTGGAATTTGTGGTCTGTATATTTATAATTGAAGTTAGGATATCATCAACACCATTGTCCTCTAGTTCATTCAATGTAATTTGAGAATCCAGTGGGTTCTGGTAGACTTTAATAGCTGATTCTCAGATTTGTAATTGATCATGAATATGTTTTTGCTGTATGTTCTTTGTTATAGAACCAAAAAGATCTCAGTTTGGATTGATAACTCTTCGTGTTCTTGTTTGTTTAGTGTTTTCCAATTTTTCCAGAAGTGGTTAGATTCTATGAATTCTTCAATTACATTGAGCTGATTTCTGATATGCTGTTCGTTCTTTTTCCGTAGTGTATTTCTGTATTGTTTTAGTGATTCCCCATAGTGAAGGCATAGACTCAGCTTTTCTGGGTCTCTATGTTGTTGGTTGGATAGGTTTTTCAATTTCTTTCTTAGGTTTTTGCGTTCTTCATCAAACCATTTGTCATTGTTCATTTTCTTATGTTGTCTGCTTGAATTTATTTGATTTGATAGGAAAGCTGAAAGGTCATTCTTACTGTTTAGGATTTCTACTGCCAAGTTCACACCTTCACCATTACAGTGAAATGCATTGTCCAGGACATTGTCTAAAAGGCATTGAATTGGTTGTTGCCTAATTGTTTTTTAGTTGGTTTCTACACTACTTTCCTTCCATCTATAGCATTTCTTACTATAGTTCCTTTGGCTTTGATGCCTCATGATTGAGTATTGCTCTGTTCAGGTCGACTGTGATTTGGCTGTGATCTGATAGGGGTGTTAGTGGGCTAACTGTGAACGCTCTGAGAGACTCTGGGTTGAGGTCAGCGATAAAGTAATCTAGTATCAATTTCTTGCTTTCTCGCTCTCTCTCTCTTTCTCTACCTGGAATCAAAAAGCGGGTTCTCCTATGGGGATAGCCGAATAACCCTTTTGGAACCCTTTCTTCTAAGACTGTACCCCTTGACCAATAACACTGTGAGTCAGAGTTCACACAACCACAGCCTTTTACTCAGAGGGCTGAGAGCAAGGCAGTGGAATTACTCTGAGATAAACCTTTGACACTAGTCAAACCACAGGTATCCCACAGACATTTCTACACTGTTATTTGGCCATTATGTGTGTATTGTGTAAACATTTGTGGTCAAGGAAGTTTTTTAAAAGTGATAAAACACTGCATATCATGTGAGTGCGCGTGTGTGTATGTATATACACTGAACAAAAACATAAATCCAACACACAACAATTTTAAAGATTTTACTGAGTTACAGTCAATTTAAATAAATTCATTAGGCCCTAATCTATGAATTTTACACGACTGGGAATACAGATATTCATCTGTTTGTCACAGATACCTTAAAAAAAAGGTAGGGGCGTGGATCAGAAAACCAGTCAGTATCTGGTGTTACCACCATTTGCCTCATGCAGCGCGACATCTTCTTCGTATAGAGTTGATCAGGCTGTTGATTGTGGCCTGTGGAATGTGGTCCCACCCCTCAGTGGCTGTGCGATGTTGCTGGATATTGGCGGGAACTGGAACGCGCCGTCGTACACGTCGATCCAGAGCATCCCAAACATGCTCAATGGCTGACATGGCTGGTGTGTATGCGGGCCATGGAATAAACTGTTTAAATGTGTGTGTGTATGTGTGTGTGTGTGTTTATGTACGTGTGTGTGTGGTT
Source organism: Oncorhynchus keta (assembly GCF_023373465.1). Lineage (NCBI taxonomy): Eukaryota > Metazoa > Chordata > Actinopteri > Salmoniformes > Salmonidae > Oncorhynchus > Oncorhynchus keta. Next base: position 50,179,053 of record NC_068449.1, on the reverse strand, counting down.
CTGTGTGCATATGTGCACGGGCCAGCCATCCAGCCATTATCGCCCAGCCCAGAGCAGTGTAATCCGTGCACACAAAAGTGCCAGGCGTGAATTTACGACCACCTGATGGATTTACACCCGTCTCCCCCATTATTGTGTACATTACCTCGGCCCAAGTTATGTCATGGTGTTAGAGAGATTGAGCGAAAGGATAACAGTACATAAAAACGACTTCCTCAGCGGTGAGAACCTCAGGGCTGCACGGGGGGAGAGAACGGAAGAAGAGACCCACCTCCCTTTGGTGTCAGTGAAGTTGAGGGACAAACAGACCGTCCTACAACTAGCTTCTAGACAAGTTGGGATGTCTGCAGAGATCACAGACACTAGTGTAAAAAAAAAATCCTACACACTAGCTACTCCGGGTTGTGTTTGTCTGCACAAGTCAAAGGGAAGATGAGCTGAAAGGTTGTAAAGTTCTTCCCTTAAGTGCTAAATGGATAAACAGCAGTATAATTCGTCATAAATAGTGGAGCCTTCGCTGTGACACCAATGATTTTGTTGTTTGAGGAAGGAATCTCAACGGCTGGGATGTTGACAATAAATACTGTATAATGTTACTATCAATGATAAAGGGGTGGCAAGGTGTCACGGCGTAAAACATTGTAATTTAATTGAAAAACTTTATTAAACTTAAAACTTTACAACAAAAATAGATACGGGTAACGTCCAACCTGAGACAAAGGTGGTGTTGCGGCTGTTGTACTTCAATGGCCCATTTGTTACTTCATGTTTTGAAAGGGGAAAACTCAGTGTACCATGGCCTTCTATGTGCGTGGCTGACAGTGAAGCATTTCCCTGGTAATTGGCTGTTTTAAAGAGCGGTATTTTCCATCTGTTAACATCAGTAAATAGGTGGACAACAGAAAGAGGAAAGAGAGGAAAGAGAGGGTTGTAGCAGAATCAGCCAAGCCATCGCAGGTCATAGTCAGCGTAGGCCAACTAATGTCTTGGAAAGTCAACCTGGTACCACGTTGGTACCAGGTTCTAATCCCTGCCATACATGCCAGCTGATTATACAAATGCCGTATAGCCTAGTTCTCTCATGATTTGTCACCACAGTTTAGTCAACCCATTTGACTCATAATCTTGGTGATGAAAAGACAGGGTGTGAGGAGAGAGGAGAGAGAACCTCAGGTTTGAGAAAAGCCTTGTGCACCTGGAAACAATGGTGCCTGTTTTTAAGGTCAATCCCTCAGGACAACCTGGCTACGAGACTACTACTCTCTCTGCTCATTGTATATGCTTTCTGCAAACCGTAAGCCATGCCAGTAGCTTGTTTACCATCTTGGAAAAGAGAAAACAATCCAGCAAGTTTTACCAAAGCACCATAAATCTGCATGAATCATTAATCATATAGGGAAAAAGCCAGTAGTCTGAGGTCTGGTATCATACAAGGATTAGTGCACAGGTCTAGTAGCTGCCACTGTGTAGAGAGAGGGACAGAGAGAGAGACAGAGAGACAGAGCGAGACAGAGAGAAAGAAAGACACAGAGACGGAGAGACAGAGAGAGAGAGACAGAGAGAGAGAGAGAGACAGACAGACAGACAGACAGACAGACAGACAGACAGACAGACAGACAGACAGACAGACAGACAGACAGACAGACAGACAGACAGACAGACAGACAGACAGACAGACAGACAGACAGACAGACAGACAGACAGACAGACAGACAGAGAGAGATGGAGAGAGAGAGTGTGTCAGTAAAGTGGTAGAGTGCTGCCCTCACCTCTGCTGCTCTTGGCACTCTGCTCTTGGCACACTGTCTGGTTCCTAATGACACGGGGTCTATTCAGGGAACAACCAAGCCTCACACATCCCCTCAAGTGCTGCGGCATTAACTCACACACACTCGCACACACATGCGCAGGCAGGCACGTACCCACACACACCCAGGCAGAAACACCCAAGCAGACACACACACACATACACACACACACAGGTCCCTCTTTCCCCTGAGTCAATAATATGACTGAAAAAGGTAAGAAGGGGCCGGGGGGGTAAAGAGTGAGGAAGATGAAGATGTCTGAATATCCCATCCATCAATCCTCCGGCACATATCCCGTCAAATAAACACTAAAACAATTTACTGGAAATGTACACAGTGGAAGTGCCAACGTTAACACTTCTTAGAAGCTGGCCCGCCGCCAGATCATTTCTCAGCGGCAATATTTAATGTGAACTGAACTGAGATGTCCCCTTTCCATTGGAAGTCAGCCTGAAGGGAATAACACACAGCTTTTCTATATTAGGCAGCAGTCTGATGCCCAGCAATCTTCTCTATGTATGTGTCCAAAATGGCACCCTATTCCCTATATAAATTGCACTGCTTTTGAACAGACTCCCATGGGCCCTGGTCAAAAGTAGTGCACTAAATAGGGAATAGGGTGCCATTTGGGACGAAGTCCTTTAGTGCACCTCAGATGATGGATTGGGCCTTCATTTGTATAAGCACCCTGTGGCAGTTTTAGTGTTCTCACTATAAATTTGCCGTATACTTCCATTGGCATTTCATGTGATGTTGGGAAGAAACAAATTACACACCGGACTTTATTTCTATGCTTTAATAGTCCGAATCTGTCAGAAACACGATGAGTGTTGCCGGGGAGGGAGTTAGGCTAGCGCCTCACGGTAATGTGAGTCATGGCAAAGCTCCAGGTCTTCCCAAGACACTGTGTATGTGTAGGTGTGTAGGTGTGTGGACACAGTGTGTCTGTGTTGCTCTAAGGTTCTATATGAGAGGTTGAGAGTGACACCCCCATGAGGGATGAAACAATGTTCCTTCGCGCACACTGCGGACTGCGCCACAGAAATCACACTCAAAAAGGCATTGCTCCTCCGACACCCTAAGCTCCCCCTCACCTTCTCCATACCCCCTAATGAATGATTCTAGGTTTAGAGGCAATTTGGCAAGGGGATGGGGTCGGGAAAAATATATTGTAAATGTACTCAGGATACACTTTGGCACAGCATCAATAACACATAGCTCATAAGAGTGCTTCCCTAAGCATTCCTCCCTCGCCAACAATGGATGGATGGTATTAAAGATGAAAAGTTTCCACAGGGCATTCGACAGAGCGGTTCTCTCCCTCTCTCTCCCTGGACAATGGCGACGTACAGTCCAAGTCATCATCTCGACAACATCACTGAGGAAGTGGCAGTGAGGAAGTGTGAGTATTCATGTTGACATCTGAGAAAGAACAGAGGGAATTAAAAAGTAATCCATTCCGGTTTATCATATCGTCATTCCCTCAGAATTATTAATGGGGGACGCAGAATTGGAAGGATGAATGTTGGAATTGAAACAAGTCTCACAAAGAAGCCAGTTGAAGGAGTAGTAACTTGAACAGATGAATCTGAGAGTGTGGAGCAACACAACGCCCCATTAGTACATTATTTGGGCGAATGCTAAACATTCTTTCCTCAGGCCTTTGAACCCGCAAAGTCCTGGAGTCTTGCCTAAAAGCAGCACTTTTCAAGCTGTCAGAAAGAACTATGAGAGGTCACGCGTGTGTGTGATGCGAGAACTAACTAACGTGTCAGAGGAGAAGACGGATAAGATGTCTTGTGCATACAGTAGATAACCGTTGAACCTTACTGTGGGAACTACCATCATTGACTTGATTCAGGTGTTAGTAACGTGCTGGCAGAGGAGTATCAGAAGTGTTTTATTTCAAATCTGACTTGTCCACTCCAACATTTTATGTAGTGTGTGAGTGTGTGTGTGTGTGTGTTTGGGGAAATGAATGCACACCCATTTGCACGTCCATGTGTGTGTGTGTGTGCTATTTTAGAATTTCATATCCACTCCTCTAAACTCCTCCTCTTGCCAGGACACCAGCGATTCAAGAGGTCCACCAATATCCTCATCGCTAAACAGCTCTGTGCAAGGATTGGTGGTAAAATATGAACCATTGTAATACCTTTTATTTATTACAGTGTATATTCTCCCCAATTGGTAGTTACAGTCTTGTCTCGTCACTGCAACTCCCGTATGGACTCGGGAGAGACAAGGTCGAGATCCATGAGTCCTACGAAACACGTCCCGCCAAGCTGCACTGCGTCTTGACACACTGCTCGCCCAACCCAGGAGCCAGCCACACCAATGTGTCGGAGGAAACACCGTACAGCTGGCGACCAAAGTCAGTGGGCATGCGCCCGGCCCGCCACAAGGAGTCGCTAGAGCGCGATGAGACAATGACATCCCAGGCGGCCAAACCCTCCCCTATAAACCGGACGACACCTCATGGGTCTCCCTGTTGCGGCCAGCTGCGACATGGCCTGGGATCGAACCCGGATCTGTAGTGACGCCTCTAGCACTGCCATGCAATGCCTTAGACCGCTGATCTTTAAGAATATACATTGGCCTGTGTGTGGGTTCCATATGCGGATAGGAATGTAGGAAAGGTATGTAAACAGATACATCTGTATGGATTGGATGCAGACAGTCCCATTTTAACTGTGCAACATAAAACTATGCTTAGATAGTGGAAACACCCACCATAAACTACAGCAAACTGCAGCGTAGGCTATTGTAGTCAACCCATCGATCCAAATACTCAAGTCCTGCATTGAAAGTGTCCAACCAATACCTTTACTTACAAAGACAACGCAGTCATCAGATATCAGACATCAGAGCTGTTTAAAAGCTGCTATAGCATTTGAGGGCCCACAAAAGCCAAGGGATCGACAAAGAAACAGACATCCATCATTCCTTAATGATTTATGAGAAGCTATTTAATATTATGACACAGTTTACAAAAACTACAAGCGTTTGATGTTTATTTTATCATCCCACTCGTCTTCAGAAGCGTCCAAAATTCCCAACACTTGCGGTGTTTATGTCTAAATGTCTTCATTCCCTTTTCCACGAGTTATTCCAATAGAATAGCACAATAGATCCAAAGCATTGCCTTCATCATTTGTGAGGGGAAAGTGAAGATATATTTTGTTTTGAAACTCATCTGAAAAGTATTAACATTTCTCAGGATGTTGGAACTCGACAGATAACAAACGGACAGTTATTTTGGAGTTTGTCATCCCAGAAGAAGGACGTTGACGCAACGCACCTTAAAAAGCTGCTTTATGGGTTAGAATTATTTGTTGATTCAAACAAAAACGTTTTATTTTTTATTGTTCCATTAAACAAAAGCAGACTGAGTTATTTTAAGCTGAGCTAGTGGCAGTCAAACCACTCAAAACGGTCTGACCTGCAATATTCCAAACCTGATGGTGGTTAACCACAACGACCTAATCAAAGAATTTATAAGGGATACGTCAGCTTAAACCTCTCGTTAAACAATCACATTATTTATCATTACACATTGGAATGATAAAGTGCCCCCTTTTCTTTGTAATTTCAAAAGCGCTTACGTTCTTCCAACTGCAATTATTTTGCAATATTTAGCCACGTTTTCTCCCACACCCAGAAACACACAATCAATAGAGTGATGTCACAATGTTATTACCATAAGAGGTCCTACTACTATGTATGGAGAAGGACTATTGTGGGCTAGCTACGGTCATTACAGATGTAGGACCTTAATTTGAGACAGTTTGCTACAGCAGGAAAGGAATCCTGCAGCAACAGGAAATGTGAAATATTATATGGATTATAATTACTGGATGTTATTGTAGGGGTTGATACATTTTTCATAAGGGAAAATTAAATGTGTAATCTAAAAGTTGAAATTACAAACTTTAGAAGGGTTTTTAAACGTTCTGTTTAAAATGGCATGCATTGCAGGAAAGTTCTCCTGCAACAGGATGACCAAATTAAGATCCTACATCTGTAAGTATGTTGCACCATACAAAACCCATCAAGCTTGTTTTTGCATACCTGACGCTGTGTCATCTTGAACACATTATTGATAGCTATATAGCTAAGGGGCAAAATGCCAAAATATGTCACCATCGTTGAGCGTAACTCTTCCTTCCAGTATAGGGAATAAGTGGGACACTTTTTGCATTTCCGTCTTCTGTAACCTCTTTCGACGTCTCTCCAACATGTTAGTCCAACACATAATACATTTTTTTGAAATCCTCAAGATGTTTCCTAATCACCCCAAAAAAAACATATATATATATTATTTTGACAGGAGGCATGACAACCATTTGTGTACTCTAAGTCAAAACCATATTTTCAGTTTGCGTTTGGTAGACTGGGATAGCAGATTAAATAAACTGGGACATCATTATTAGTGTCTTAATTGTACCCAATGACAATTAAATTACATTTTGTGTGCCTAATATCTTGGATAGATGTCTTAAGAGATTACAGGAGACAGAAATGCAAAGTGTCCCACTTTTTCTGAATTCACTCAAATAACAGTACTAATAACAATACTAATAATAGTACTATAAGAAAACAATGAACAGGATATAGTACTACAAGAACCAGAGCCCTGCCTAATCAAAGTACAGGGGTCCCTAATGTAAACTGGATCTTTCTTCCATTGGAAAAGCCTATAAGTGTCACGCCTGCCCCCGATCCCCCTTTCTGGTGCCCGAGCAACAGCAATTTCTGCACTAGGCTGTAACGTTATATCAAATGCTTCAGAAAGAGTTTTAAATATAGTGGACCAATAATCTGCCAGATAGGGACAGAACCAGAACATGTGGGTCAGGGGCCTTTACACCTGCCAAGGGGCCTTTACACCTGTCAAGGGGCCTTTACACCTGTCACATGTACCATCAATATTTGGGTAGAATTTGGATAATCTGGCCTTGCTGAAATGGATACGGTGAAGTACCTTAAACTGTATACGGCTGAGCCGGGCACAAGAGGAGGTTCCATTTACCCTAAGTAAAGGCCCCATTCGAGACTTCATCAGTGATCTCTCCAACACGTTCCCTTTCCCACTCAGATTGGATTTTATTGAGTGACGGGTTATCAAGGGACATGATTATCTCAAATCTACGGGATATGAGTCCCTTTAGTTGACAAGGAGTTTTCAAAAGGGCATCCAGACCCGATCCGGGTGATAGAATTGGAAAGGTTGGGCTTCGAGTGAGGATAAACTGGTGGATTTGGAAATACCTAAATAAACTTGAATGGGGTAGATAAAGTTTGATTGCGAGGTGCCATCTATATAAAGGTCATTGAATTTAGTAAGGCCATTCCTCTGCCACAACCTGAAAGCTGAATCCAGTTTGGATGGAAGGAAGAGGTGAGTATTACATATAGGACCTGGAATAGAGACATCTCAGAATTTAAAATGTTGACGGAATTGAGTCCACATTTTATAAGTATTGACAACAATTGGATTGGATATGTAGCGCAAAGCAGAAAGAGGGAGATTGGAGGTGGCTAAAGCTGACAAAGAGGAGGAGAAACAGGAGTTGGCTTCTGTTTGACACCAGTCCGTTTTTGGTGTGTGAAGCCAGTAAACAATATTTTGTATATTTGCTGCCCAGTAATAATAAAGAAAGTTAGGAAGGGATAGTCCTCTGTGTGTTCTATCTCTCTGGAGGAATGCTTTACGTATTCTTGAATTCCCACCTGCCCATAGAAAAAAAGATATACGTTTATCCACTGAAGTAAAAAAAGACAAGAGGGAGACATTGGAACAAGTACAGAAATCGGGGCAATACATTAATCTTGAGACAATTTCAGTAAAATGGAGAATACTCCATCTCTGAAAGTCCAGTTTAAGTTTGTTAGTCAGGGGAGAAAAGTTATCATCATGGAGGGAGGACAACGTACGGGTGACATTAATCCCTAAATATTTCAAGCCAGTCTTGGACATACGAAATGGAACAGTATCCCGTGGAATCTGTAATGCTAATTAATTAATAGGAAAGCATTCACTTTTTGAGAAATTCGATTTATAGCTCAAAAACACACCAAACCTACGCAGTACATCCACTACCTCAGGGATACACGCTTCGCGGTCTGGGATATAGAAAAGCAAGTCATCTGCATACAAGGAAACTTTGTGTTCCAGTCCCCATCTGTAGATACCATGTAGTGAGGGTGTGGCCTTTAGCTTAATAGAAAAGGGTTCTATCACCGGGTCAAATAACAGAGGTGACATTGGACATCCCTTGCGTGTGGCCCTTGATAATGGGAAATACAGTGAACAAAGTTTGTTTGTAAGTACTGATGCCTTGGGTGATGAGTACAACAGTCGGACCCAGGAAATTAAGTTTGCACCAAAGCCAAATTTTCCTAGTACAGAGAATAAATATTCCCATTCTGCCCTGTCAAATGCCTTCACCACATCTAAAGAGAGAACCACTTCAGGAACATCCGAAGACGCAGGAGAGTGTATGACATTAAGCAGACGTCAAATGTTACAAAAGGATTGGCGGCCCTTAATAAACCCTGTCTGGTCCGTCGATATGATGTCTGTTATAGCGGATTCTATTCGAGAAGCAAGCAATTTTGCTAATATTTTTACATCTGCATTTAAAAGTGAGATCGGTCTGTATGAGCCACACTCAGATGCATCTTTGCCGGGTTTTAGCAAAAGTGTGATCGTCGCCTGTGTCAGGGTTTGGTGTTAAACACCCTGGTCCTGGGCATTTTCAAGCATGAGGGGAGCCAATTTGTCAGAAAACGTATTGTAGAATTTGATTGGGTAACCATCTGGGCCAGGGGATTTCCCACTTTGCATTGCTGTAATTTAATGAATAATCTCTTATCATAATCTCTCTCTTCTCTGTACTAATGGTAGGAGCTTCCAAATTGTCAAGAAAACCATTCATAATTGAATTGTCTTCAGGTGATTCTGACATGGAAAGATCTTAATATAATTTTTTGCAGGTATTATTGATTTCAGTCGGACTAACTGTTAAGTCACCCGAGGTGTTGTGAATTTGAGGGATCATCTGTGAGGCAGATTTGCACTTGAGTTGATGAGCTAGAAGTCGACCAGCCTTTTCTCCGTGTTCATAAACAAAACCGCGTGTGTGGAGTAGCTGCTGCTCAGCCTTATCTATGGATAGTAAATTGTACTGAGTTTGAAGACTCAGCCTTTCTTTTTAAAGTTCTGGTGATGGAGAGGCGAAGTATTTTTGGTCTATTTCCAGAATTGCGTGTAATGCGGTGCGTGCTGGTGGCAGGGAAGAATGAACTTGGTAAAAACGGAGCTGTTTAATAAATGTTCAAAAAACCTCCGAAAACCAAAGTATACAAAAATAACATAATAGGATGCAAAACCCGTCACACACCAGAACAAATAACACACCTACATACAACAAACAATCTCTGACAAGGACATGAGGGACAACAGAGGGTCAAATACACAACATGTAATGAATGGGATTGGAACCAGGTGTGTAGGAAGACAAGACAAAACCAATGGAAAATGAAAAATAGATCAATGATGGCTAGAAGGTCGGTGACGTCGACCGGCGAACACCACCCGAACAAGGAGAGGGACCGGCGAACACCACCCGAACAAGGAGAGGGACCGGCGAACACCACCCGAACAAGGAGAGGGACCGGCGAACACCACCCGAACAAGGAGAGGGACCGGCGAACACCACCCGAACAAGGAGAGGGACCGGCGAACACCACCCGAACAAGGAGAGGGACCGGCGAACACCACCCGAACAAGGAGAGGGACCGGCGAACACCACCCGAACAAGGAGAGGGACCGGCGAACACCACCCGAACAAGGAGAGGGACCGGCGAACACCACCCGAACAAGGAGAGGGACCGACTTCGGCGGAAGTCGTGACATTGCGTCAATCAGCTGTTGTTTGATTTTCCATTGTTTATTGAGTAGAGAGGAATAGGAAATGATTTTGCCTTTAAGAACAACTTTAAGTGTTTCCCAAAGTGTAAATGGGGAGATCGATTCTGTTTTATTTGTCTCAATAAAGACATAAATTGCATTCGATAGAATGGTGCAGAACTAATTGTTTGAAAGTAAAGATGAGTTAAGTCTCCATGGTGGGCGATCTGTATAGTTCAATGAGAATGAGAGGTCGAGTGACAGAGGAGCATGGTCACTAATAACAATGGCAGAGTATTCTACTTCCTTAACAGAGGCGAGAAGGGCTTTATCTACGAAAAGGTAGTCTATTCTAGAGTAGGAGTGGTGTACACGTGAAAAGAAATATAATTCTTTGTTACTGAGAAAAAGGAATCTCCATGGATCTACACATCCTTCCTGGCTCATGAGACAATGCACTGGACATTTTTGAAGGAGATAATGATCTAGGGTTTGAGCGGTCCATGACGGGGTTGATCACACAAGTCCCCTCCAAAAATGTAATATTGTGAGTTGAGATTGGGCAGCCAAGAAATACGTTTGTTAATAAAATCAACATCATCCCAATTGGGAGCATAAACATTTACAAGCAAAATGAGTGTGAAAGAGAGAACCAGATACCATAACAAAACGCCCCTGTGGATCCCGAGATGATGTCAGCAGCTGTAAATTGTACTTTCTTTTGAATAAGTACTGCTGTTCGCCTTAGAGTTTAATTTCAAATGGAATATTTGTCCTTCGCAAGCTTTACGCAGTCTACCATGATGTGCTGTGTTTCATGTAAAAATGCTATATCAGTTTTTAATTCTTAAGATGAGCAAATACTCTAGCCTGTTTAACCAGGCCGTTCATTTCCTTTACATTCCAGCTTGTAAACCTAATAGCTGACCCCCCAACCCCCACCCCAATATCTGAATTGTCAGTCATTATACATTGAGATTACTAAATTAAAACTGGAATAGACATGAAAACCCTGTATGAGACCACCGATCATATGTTGCCACAAAAGAAAAAGCATGTACCCGAAAAGTTAGTAGAATATGTAACACTGTTGGAGAAGTGCCTAGAAAAATCCCACCGCCACATTCAAATAGCCCAGTCAGTGCTTGAGCACTCCGGTTTTTGTTCTGCATAGATAGCTATGCTAGCAAGCCAGCCCAGTGTTCCTGTTGTCTGAAATCTTCTCAGCCAAGGATAGATGTAATACAGATATCTCATTCCTCTTGTTGTCATGTAAAAATACATCGGCGTGAGCTAGTCAGACAATTTGATTGTGATGTATTAGTTAACGTTGCCACTCATCTCAGTCCAATTCAACTAAATAAAATAAAGATGTCATTGTGTGCTTCCGGAATGAGAATTTAAAAAACAAAAAAACATTGCTTTTATGTGAAAATGAATATCCAAGTGGGTGTCATGAAATCAGTCCTGTCTGGCAAAGTAGCCAGTCACATATTCTTCCTGCCATGGCCAGCCAGCCGGGCCGCTTCCTCTATCAAGTTTACTCTATGGGGCGGTCATGGAATGCATTAGCCTCAGCCAATGTGTCAAAAATGTGGGTCTCTCCCTCATAAAAGACACGAAGATGGGCAGGGTGTAGGAGGTGAAACTTCATCCCCTTCCCCTTCAGGTTTGGATGTCTTCACGAGATTGGCACTCAGGTCCAGGTAGAATCGTATATGTTGGCCACGGAGTTCCGGTTGATGCTCCCTCGCCCAGCGCATTGCAAGTTCCTTGCCATGGTAATGATGAAATTGTGCTATGATCGCCCTAGGCCTCTCCCCTGAGTTGGGTTTGGGGGTGAGGGATCTGTGCTCTCGGTCGAGTTCCAGCCCTGTTGCCCATCCCTTCCACCAGCATGTCGGAGACAAATTTGAAAGGGTTGACTCCAGTCTCAATTCCCTCCATGACGCCAACGATCCGGATGTTTTCCCTTCTGGTATAATTCTCCAACACAGCTGTTTTGGCCGTTTTCATATGAGAGACAGCAGCCTCTAGCTCGGAAATCCTCTCGGTGTTGTCAGTGGAGAAACCTTCTAGTGTCGTGAGGCGTCGCCCAAACATGTTGACCGTGTCTTGAAAGGCGTCAATGGAAGTTTGGAGAGGTGCCAGTGAAGTGCTGATGAGAGAAGCTGTATCCTCTTAAAGGCTACTTCTTTGTTTAGCGAGCTCAGCTACAAGCGTGATCATAGACAAGGCCTCTAACTCTGCAGGAGGGCTGGCCGCAGCAGCCATTTTCGGTGTTTGCGTAGTTGGTCCAGCCGTCGACGATGTGTTAGTCGTAGCAGTTCTCTTTGGGTTGATCTTGCTCATGGTACCATGGAAATTGATTAGAATAATATAGCCAACTAATACATCCACATGAAAACTAACAGCGGCGTGCAAAAAACACGTCTTCTTACATCGCTCGACCCAAAGTCTTCTCGCATATGTGCAATATTGCACTCACCTGGAATCCATTACTTTGTTGATTGCCCCTCTATATCTGTCTGCTCCTCAGTTTGTTCCCCGTGTTTGTTTCTTGTCTGTCATCCATTAAATGTTCACTCCCACTATTTACTTTTCCAAGCACATTTACATTTAAGTCATTTAGCAGACGCTCTTATCCAGAGCGACTTACAAATTGGCACGTTGTTGTTGGTAGAGAGGTCGACTGTTTACTTTTCCTAGCATGTTGTTGTTGGTAGAGAGGTCTACTGTTTACTTTTCCTAGCATGTTGTTGTTGGTAGAGAGGTCTACTGTTTACTTTTCCTACCATGTTGTTGTTGGTAGAGAGGTCTACTGTTTACTTTTCCTACCATGTTGTTGTTGGTAGAGAGGGCCACTATTTACTTTTTCTAGCATGTTGTTGTTGGTAGAGAGGTCTACTGTTTACTTTTCCTACCATGTTGTTGTTGGTAGAGAGGTCTACTGTTTACTTTTCCTACCATCTTGTTGTTGGTAGAGAGGTCCACTATTTACTTTTCCTAGCATGTTGTTGTAGGTAGAGAGGGCCACTATTTTGCAGTACTGAACAAATCCAGGCATGTGCACTGTGAGTCAATGAGCGTACACATGCTTTATTTAGCCTTCTTAGTAAAGCCGACACACACACACACACACACACACACACACACACACACACACACACACACACACACACACACACACACACACACACACACACACACACACACACACACACACACACACACACACACACACACACACACACACACACACATCAAGGCTTTTATTGATGACACGTGTGGCTGGAAAATATTCAGGTGGTTGTGCTCAAATACAATTTTGTTTTTATTCGCTTCTTTCTTTTCGGCTGGAATTTAAGACTCTCTTTCGAAGTTCAGGGGAACGTGACTGGCCCTCGGAACAATGTACTAAAGTTTTAGCATGTCTTATTAAGGACCTCTCCACTTTCAAGTTGACCATACCAATGTTTTTACAAATGCTAACCCTTTCTTTTTTAATCGAGTGTTACAACAAATACTTAGACATTAGGGCACCACAATATGTTGACAAAGAATCAACAGCTTTACAAGTTGCTACATGTAAAGAGGCTAAGCCTCTCATGACATGCTGAAGCTATATAACATTTAAATAAATCCGATACTTTAAGTTGACTTCATTTAATTAATGTAGCTAGACACCCAGAGTAATAGGAGAAACATAGAATGTAAAATAAAATATTACAAAATTGTAGCAGTTAGAGGGGATGAACATAAAACCTTTTCCATTTCTATTTACAATGTATTTTCTTTCTGATGTATGCTAAATCAGAGTCATTAATCAATAGATTATTCATACGCCTATTGAGCGTTGCCTTGAAAACAATTCAGACAACAAACATGGGTTTGCCATTGTTAGCCAGGCTAATTTATTTGACAGAGATTTTTATTTTCTTTCATTTTCTTTCTTTTTTTTTGTCTTGGGAATCTCTCTCGTGCTTTTTCTCTCTTGCTCTTGCTCTCTCTCTTGCTCTCTCTCTCTCTCCTTCTTTCTCTTTTCAACCCCAGCTCTCTTATCACTGCGAGGCACACAGAGAAATGTCTTCTTCCAATTACCGGCACTCTCTGTTTACAGCCATATCTCAAGACCAGGAAGCCATTTTGAAAAGAAGTGCCACAGATAAACAAATGTGCGGAACTCTGGCATGGCCCTTTAGTCAACCTCTTACGATAAACAGGCCAGTCCGTCTCAGAACAGGGGGGACGTCTTCTCCTTCGTCTCGTCGTGAACTTTTCTCCTCTTCCCTCTGAAACCGGGAGGGACATCATTTTTAAAGGGACGGCGGAAGCAGGATAGAACGCTGGCCCGGGTCTGAGAAGAGTGTGCTTCAGCCTCTTCCTTAATCTGCCTAGTCAAAGATAGATGATTGTGTCGTGCGTACGACTTGTGAGATAAGGAATTTCTTTGGAAAATTACGGAACGTAAGATATAATGCAGAGATAATTGTTACTGTTGCTCCTGAAAGTCGTTTTCCTTTTCAGTCATGTCCTCCTGAGACTCAGAAATTCATTTTTGTCCTCTCTAGTGGACATCAGTTCTTGGTCCGTATCACTGAGGCCATACAAGCCACTGTATTATGTCCTGTTGTCCCTTTGAGAGGATATTCTGGGCTTTTCAATGACATGGGGGTGACCTTAACGCCTTTATCTTTCTGGCTCTTCAAAAAATGTCTTCCGTCAAAAAATAGCTAATTTTATGGACATTTCAAAAGAAGTGTGTGTAATTATTAATGATCCTTTTTATGAGGTTGATATTCAAATCGTTTCTATGAAATGAATATCTCAGGAATAGTTAAGTGAGTTGTCAGGACTGTGTAATATATATTTTTTCACATTAATTGAGAGCGAAACAAGAGCTTATGAAGAAATGTCGCCTCCAGTGGAAACCAGGATGCCGCAGCCTTGTTTTTCACCCTGAACCCATTGACTGTAATGCCTTTTTTTCCCCTCCATATTACGTCCTAATGACCACTGAAGAGGACAATTTTGCACTTAGAAAATAACCATATATTTGTGATTTTTCCCCACTTTAAACACTTACTGTATGTTATACAAAATCAAACATTTAAAAATCAAACATCTGGATTTCAGGAGGATATTGTAAAGGGCAATACAAGCGCACAGCCATGTTGGGTTATAACAACCCATGTCAACAATTACAAGTCTATGGACATGTACATATGCTTATTGAAATATCTCAACTGTTATGGATGAGTGTCGGACGTCGTAGCGTCATCTGCTCCATTTGACCCAGTGTCCATGTCCCGTCCCCGTCTCTACGCTCGACAACTCTCTCCTCGGTCATGGCCAATAGAAAAAGGACCAGACCAGACCTGTCGTTCACAGATGAGTTGTTTCCCCTCCTGACTACCCCTTTAATCAGCTGCCAGGAAATGCAACGTTCAGTCACTGAACATACCGAACACGTTTTATCTGTAGCCTGGAAAGAAGAAAGACAGAATGTGACAGTGTTCCAAATTGATACCCAAACTCAAACCACAGCCTGACTTGGTTCATTAAAACCGCAAACCGTCATCGAGAGGTCAACCTAAGATTCCTAAATTGAGGGAAATATTTAATAGAGATAGGAAGAGAGGGAATAGATTAAGATGCAGACGGACTGCACATGCATGGGAATAGTCCAAGCTGGAGAGTCAATTCTAATATGGAAGCACTGTGTTCTTAATTTCCCTATTTCCCATGCCCTGTTTTGACAACGGGGGCGTCCAAAATGGCACTGTATTATATAGTGCACTACTTTTGATGGTCAAAAGGGAATAGGGTGCCATTTCAGATGCAGCCTAGGTTTTCGACATATGTTGTTGTGCCACAGCCCCTCAGCAAACCCCCTCTTGGTTTCCAAACTCATGATATTTTAGTACACACTGCTGAACTTAGGGAACAGATAATTAAAGGCCGCGATAAGTGTTCATCTTGTGGACCGGTGAAGATTTTTCTGATGACTTATTTAGTCTGGGGTATTGAGGAGAGTTCAAGAGCGAGAGAGAGAAAGGCAGAGAGAGAGAGAAAGAGACAGAAAGAGAAAAGACAGAGAGAGCGAGGCAGAGAGAGGCAGAGAGAGGCAGAGAGAGAGGCAGAGAGAGAGGCAGAGAGAGGCAGAGAGAGAGGCAGAGAGAGAGGAAGAGGCAGAAAGAGAAAGGACAGAGAGAGAGAGAGAGAGATGCAGAGACAGAGAGACATGCAGAGCGAGGGACAAAGAGAGAGAGAGACAGAGGAAGAGAGAGAGAGAGAGAGATGCAGAGACAGAGAGAGAGAGGAAATGAATTAGCTCAGCACACATGGCTTTTAATGGCAGAGAGACTGCATGACAAATGTTCTCTACCCAGAGGCCTCCAACATAATGTTCAATAGAACAAATAAAAAGACACCCCCTCCAGGACATCAACTTTACAGCGAAATGTCCTCGTGGATCCTAGAAAACAACATACATACAGTTGAAGTCGGAAGTTTACATACACCTTAGCCAACTACATTTAAACTCAGTTTTTCACAATTCCTTGACATTTAATCAGAATAAAAATTCCCTGTCTTAGGTCAGTTAGGATCACCACTTTATTTTAAGAATGTGAAATGTCAGAATAACTGTAGAGAGAATGATTTATTTCAGCTTTTATTTCTTTCATCATCTTCCCAGTGGGTGAATTTTGTCCCATTCCTCCTGACAGAGCTGGTGTAACTGAGTCAGGTTTGTAGGCCTCCTTGCTCGCACATGCTTTTTCAGTTCTGCCCACACATTTTCTATGGGATTGAGGTCAGGGCTTGTGATGGCCACTTCAATACCTTGACTTTGTTGTCCTTAAGCCATTTTGCCACAACTTTGGAAGTATGCTTGGGGTCATTGTCCATTTGAAAGACCCATTTGCGACCAAGCTTTAACTTCCTGACTGATGTCTTGAGATGTTGCTTCCATATACCCACATAATTTTCCATCCTCATGATGTCATCTATTTTGTGAAGTGCACCAGTCCCTCCTGCAGCAAAGCACCTCCACAACATGATGCTGCCACCTCAATACTTCACGGTTGGGATGATGTTCTTCGGCTTGCAAGCCTCCCACTTTTTCCTCCAAACATAGCAATGGTCATTATGGCTAAACCGTTCTATTTTGTTTCATCAGACCAGAGGACATTTCTCCAAAAAGTAAGATCTTTGTCCCCATGTGCAGTTGCAAACCGTAGTCTGGCTTTTTTTATGGCGGTTTTGGAGCAGTGGCTTCTTCCTTGCTGACTGGCCTTTCAGGTTATGTCAATATAGGACTCATTTTACTGTGCATATAGATACTTGTGTACCTGTTTCCTCCAGCATCTTCACAAGGTCCTTTGCTGTTGTTCTGGGATTGTTTTGCACTTTTCGCAACCAAGTACGTTCATCTCTAGGAGACAGAACGCGTCTCCTTCCTGAGCAGTATGATGGCTGTATGGTCCCATGGTGTTTATACTTGCGTACTATTGTTTGTACAGATGAACGTGGTACCTTCAGGCATTTGAAAATTGCTCCCAATGATGAACCAGACTTTTGGAGGTCCACAATTGTTTTCTGAGGTCTTGGCTGATTTCTTTTGATTTTCCCATGATGTTAAGCAAAGAGGCACTGAGTTTGAAGGTAGACCTTGAAATACATCCACAGGTGCACCTCCAATTGACTCAAATTATGTAAATTAGCCTATCAGAACCTTCTAAAGACATGACATACTTTTCTGGAATTTCCAAGCTGTTTAAAGGCACAGTCAACTTAGTTTATGTAAACTTATGACCCACTGGAATTGTGATACAGTGAATTATGATATAAGTGAAATAATCTGTCTATTAACAATTTTTGGAAAAATTACTGGTGTCACGCACAAAGTAGATGTCCTAACCGACTTGCCAAAACTATAGTTGTTAACAAGAAATGTGTGGAGTGGTTGAAAAACAAGTTTTAATGACTCCAACCTAAGTGTATGTAATCTTCCGACTTCAAATGTATATAAGGTTAAATAGGAATTTTTCTCTGGCCGGGCCCCTGCTTGGGAGAAATGATGGAGAAGATTTTCCCATGCTGTTTATTTTACTACATAAAAACATTTAGAAAGCACTGTAGCATATAGGACACTTCGGGGAGGTTTCCCAAACACAGATCAAGCCTATTCCTCGATTATAAAACTGAGAATCTCCATCGAGCATACTGTTTAGTCCAGGACTTGTCTTAATGTCTCCCGGAAAACCATCCTATTTGGTCTACACTCCAGTACTGTGTTCATCTTGCCTACTTTAGCTTGGCAGTTTGCACCATAGAAACTGTCACACCCTGACCTTAGAGATCCTTTTTATTCTCTATTTTGGTTAGGTCAGGGTGTGACCAGGGTGGGTACTCTAGTTTTTGTATTTCTATGTTGGCCTGGTATGGTTCCCAATCAGAGGCAGCTGTCTATCGTTGTCTCTGATTGGGGATCATATTTAGGCAGCCTTTCCTTTGTTCCTCTTTTTTTTTTTTTTTTGCCGGTTATCATAAATAAAAATGATTAACCTACCCCACGCTGCATCTTGGTCCGTCCATCCTTCAAACAACGATCGTTACAGAAATAGAATGAACAGAACAGGCTTGGAAGCTCTAACACTGTCATTTTGAAAGGTAAACTCATGGGTACACTCAAAATGTCTGCCAGTATACATTATGCCAGTATATCTGCTGTCTTCCCTAGTGTGTTGTACAGTGTTTGAGGGGGCACAGACCGTGTCTTCTCTCTGCTGGCAGCCAGCCATCTCTCCTGGGTGACAGTGTGGATGGAGCTGGCTCCTTCATGCCCCGCTGCCCAGGAAGACAAACTGATAATTAGCCTTGATATGTCTGTGGCTGTCTGTGGCTGGTTATCTATCTGGTTTTAGAGAGTGGCAGCCTGGAGGCCTCGGGGGCCTGGGTGGTAGTGGTGGTGGGGGGAAGCAGGGTGACTTATCCTAACGACACAGCCCATCCAAGGAGAGAGAAGGGGGGAGAGGGAAAAAGAGGGAGAGAGGGGTTTTGTGGGGGTGACCTATCCTAACGACAGAGCCCCTCTTCAGAGACTCCCCATCCCACCACCCCTCTCTGGCCTTGGAGAGGAGACCCTATGCCCCATGTGGGGGACGGCGGGGAGGGATGGGAGGCTAAAACATGAAAGGGATTCACATCATGTTACAGATGGCAAGGTCGCAGAAGAAAACTATGATACTTGTGTTTTATATTCCTCTCTCTGCTGGTTTAAGACACATTTTCTTACTTTTGGTCTCATGTTTCATACCCTGCTTTGGTCTTGATGGTTTAGCTTGTGGAGACTTAACTATCCTTCTCCTCTCCACTGCGTTCACACAGACCAACACAGTGAAATGTTTCAGTGAGGTAAACTAAACTGTGCTTGCTCAGTGAGATTTTCCCCAATCATGTAGATTCAATGAATTGGAGGGCTGTAGCGTATGGAAATTGGAGGGCTGTTAATAATTGTTTTCTTGGGGTGGTTTTAGGAAATCATGGATTCCCCACATGCACATCCAGATTCGTTAAACCCATTCTAATCCTGTGCTAGAACACTGTGTACTTCCCTTTAACGTCACATCCAGTAGGACCACTTCAAGTTTATAGCAAAGTTGAACCAGATCTCTCATCTCTATTATAGTCTCCACACAAAACAATTCTAGATCTCCACCCACAACAACAAACAACACTATCTCCTTCAGGGTTGTGCATCAGGGCCTCACCACGGTTCCATCCTCCCTGGTTTGCCTGTTGGGAGTCCCCTTGCTGGTTACGGAGCATGCCTGGGTCAACCCGTAAACACACCACGGCCCCGTCAAAGACCGCCTGGGCTGGGGGAGACAGGGGGACAGGACAGGGAGGGAGGGAGAAGATGGGAGAGAAGGGTAGGGAGAGATGGAAGGAGAGCGAGAGGGATGGGGAGAGAGAGGAGGAGGTCGCATGGGGGGGACACAGAGTCAGAACAGGAGGAGAGAGACAGAGACAGAGAGACAGAGACAGAGAGAGAGAGAGAGAGAGAGCAGAGATGACAGGCAGGATAAGTGGAGAGAGAAAAAATGGGACAAACACCAAATTGAGACTCTGCACGCAGAATTCTGCAAAAATATCCTCTGTGTACAACGTAAAACACCAAATAATGCATGCAGAGCAGAATTAGGCCGATACCCACTAATGATCAAAATCCAGAAAAGAGCCATTATATTCTACAACCACCTAAAAGGAAGCGATTCACAAACCTTCCATAACAAAGCCATCACCTACAGAGAGATGAACCTGGAGAAGAGTCCCCTAAGCAAGCTGGTCCTGGGGCTCTGTTCACAAACACAAACACACCCTACAGAGCCCCAGGACAACAGCACAATTAGACACAACCAAATCATGAGAAAACAAAAAGATAATTACTTAACACATTGGAAAGAATTAACAAAAAAACAGAGCAAACTAGAATGCTATTTGGCCCTACACAGAGAGTACACAGCGGCAGAATACCTGACCACTGTGACTGACCCAAAATTAAGGAAAGCTTTGACTATGTACAGACTCAGTGAGCATAGCCTTGCTATTGAGAAAGGCCGCCGTAGGCAGACATGGCTCTCAAGAGAAGACAGGCTATGTGCTCACTGCCCACAAAATGAGGTGGAAACTGAGCTGCACTTCCTAACCTCCTGCCCAATGTATGACCATATTAGAGATACATATTTCCCCAGATCACACAGATCCACAAAGAATTCGAAAACAAATCCAATTTTGAAAAACTCCCATATCTACTGGGTGAAATTCCACAGTGTGCCATCACAGCAGCAAGATTTGTGACCCGTTGCCACGAGAAAAGGGCAACCAGTGAAGAACAAACACCATTGTAAATACACCCATATTTATGCTTATTTATTTTATCTTGTGTCCTTTAACTATTTGTACATTGTATATATATATATATATATATATAATATGACATTTGTAATGTCTTTACTGTTTTGAAACTTCTGTATGTGTAATGTTTACTGTTCATTTTTGTTGTTTTTCACTTTATATATTCACTTTGTATGTTGTCTACCTCACTTGCTTTGGCAATGTTAACACATGTTTCCCATGCCAATAAAGCCCTTGAATTGAATTCAATTGAGAAGAGGGGAGCTCCAGTGTGCTCTAACAAGGTATCTGCTTTGGCACCTTCTGACATCACGCAGTAGTAAATACGCCACTTACTCCTGCTAACTACAGAACAAACACACAGTGTAATTGTTAGCACCCTCGCTGTTAAATTAAGCTCAGTGTTAACATTAACACCTAGCGACTGGCTCGGCCGGCTTGGCTGCTCAGGGAACGCATGGCTATAGGAGAAGCAGAAGCAAAGTGGCACAGCAAATGTAGTCTAGAAATAGGCGGTACACACAAACAATTTATACCTGGTCCACAACTACATTAGTATAATTGTGTCCAATTTTAATGGAACAACAACCAACTATTGTTACCACCACCTATCATAAATAAAACAAATGCATTGGCCAATGGAGTAAGGAGAGGCAGTAATGTAGGATCCATTAGACAATCCATTAACGATGTATGGAGGTAGGAATAGTACCTTATCATCTGCCCTGGCCACTGGGCTCTGTCCCAAATGGCACCCGATTCCCCAGGGCTCTGGTCAAAAGTAGTGCACTGTGTAGGGAATAGGGTGCCATTTGGGACGCTGCCTGAGTAACAACCTAGGGACTCCGCCAGCCTGTAGTGAAACAAAGCTGGAGTCTCCAAGTCTAGAGAAGCCTGAAACAGGATGTTACCATTATTAATTGGAAATACAAATCATTGAGACGCACACACTCTTGAGTAGAAGATAAGTGTGTGTGTGTGTGTGTGTGTGTGTGTGTGTGTGTGTGTGTGTGTGTGTGTGTGTGTGTGTGTGTGTGTGTGTGTGTGTGTGTGTGTGCGTGCGTGCGTGCGTGCGTGCGTGCGTGTGTGTGTGTGTGTGTGTGCAGGCATGGCGGCAGAGCGTGCGTCTGGGGTCAAATAGGTTTAATCATGGGGGTGATTATTAACTAACATCCCTGTCAGGTCTGACCATTAGGGCTTTAAATAGCTGCTTCTTCATTGGTGGCCTCTTTGACCAGGCAGACCAGCCATGCAGACCAGCCATGCAGTCTCTATAATTAAAACTTCCAGGTTAATGAAGAAAGAAGAGGTATGAGAGCAGTTTACAGACAGACAGACAGACAGACAGACAGACAGACAGACAGACAGACAGACAGACAGACAGACAGACAGACAGACAGACAGACAGACAATGGTTTCACAATGTACATTTTCTATTAAGATTTCACAATGTGGTTATTAACATACAAGAAGGTTTACTAATCAAACTTATTTCCTTCATACAAATTAACATATTATGTGCAATACTTTAGAGGAAGTAAATGATTGTGTTTGTAAACAGGAAAACAAGTTGCATTATTCCCTGTCGAAAATGTTTATCAATATGTTAGTATTTGACCCGTGATCTCCCCTCTTACAGCCATACAAACAAATCAAATAGCAGCTCTTTGATGATACGAAGACGCCGGGTGAGTAAGCTAGATCTCGCTGGTGGAACGTGGTACTGTATGATGTAGGTTTAGATTAATTCAGTAGAGAACTGAAGTATAACACCATCACATTCATTTCGGCGTTGCCTCTCTACTTGAGACTGTGTTTCTCACCCCTGATTGGCCCTTAAAGTGTCAAGTGGTTACAGATGCTAATACCATTTGAACTGGTAGTTCTGGAACAACAAAACCGGAAGGGCAGAAATTTTGTTGTAATTTATACAACGGGTGGGTCTTATCCTGAATGCTGATTGGTTACAACCGCATTCCAGCCGGTGTCTATTCCACATGTTACCACCGGCTAAATCTATGACGTTAAAATGCCTATTTACTCTGTTCCATCTGACTGCACAATCCACTGTCTCATCGGCCCAGGCAGGGAAGTTATAAACTTGATCTCCACTACAAAAAGCATCTAGACATTATCGCACATTTCTTCTAGACTAACATTTAGTTTTCGACAGCAGAGCTTTTTATAAACCTTGCTGTCTTTCTCTCCGACATTTGCAACATTGTTTCAATACTTAAATTCGATCTCCAGCCTTCCCATAGTGATGAACGTGTCGGGATGAGACAGACAGGAAGGCAGCGTTTCTGTAAGGCATCTAGGTGTCGCAGGTAAGGCGGAGTCAGGCGCAGGACACAGAGATGAGTAATTCACATAACTTTACTCAAAACATAAAATATTCCAAGAAGGAAAATAATCAAGCTCACAAATACAGACCAAC
Source organism: Oncorhynchus keta (assembly GCF_023373465.1). NCBI lineage: Eukaryota > Metazoa > Chordata > Actinopteri > Salmoniformes > Salmonidae > Oncorhynchus > Oncorhynchus keta. Next base: position 50,155,970 of record NC_068449.1, on the reverse strand, counting down.
TTACAACGATCAAACACGCACAAAACCATGGGGGAACCAGAGGGTTAAATAAGGAACATATAATTATGGGAATGGGAACTAGGTGTGTACAATGAAGAGAAAACAAATGGAAAATGAAAAGTGGATCGGTGGCGGCTAGAAAACCGGTGACGTCGACTGCCCAACGGGGCCCGAAAAAGGAGGGGGACCGGCTTCGCCGGAAGTCGTGACAATTTCTAAGCCAGTCAAAATCATGAATCAGCTGCTTCATTTTTATGGAAATATGCAAAGAAAACGAAGTGCAGCTAGTTTGCAGTCTTTCCAGCTTCAGTTTGAAGTGATTGTGTTAGCTGTGTTGTTGGCTAACTCCTCTGAACAACAGTGTCCTGATGAAATTGCACCTCCTTAGCTCATTGCTATGGATGTATCCAAATAAATGTCACTAGAAAAACAGCTTAAACAAATGCAAATGCAGCTACTTTGCTGTTATTCTGGCTGCCGTAGTTGGCTAACTAGCAAGCAAGGGATAAGAACGTTGCCAGCCAGTAAGGCAATGGAACATTTTGAACGAATGACTGGGTCGCGTCCATAGATACAGAACAAAAAGACTGAACGACCTAGATACAGAACAAAAGACTGAATGACTGGGTGGCGTCCATAGATACAGAACAAAAACTGAACGACTGAACAGAACAAAAAGGGTCGCGTCCATAGATACAGAACAAAAAGACTGAATGACTGGGTCATAGATACAGAACAAAAAGACGTCCATAGATACAGAACAAAAGACTGAATGACTGGGTCGCCATAGATACAGAACAAAAAGACTAGTCCATAGATACAGAACAAAAGACTGAACGACTGGGTCGCGTCCATAGATACAGAACTAAAAGACTGATACAGAACAAAAGACTGAACGACTGGGTCGCGTCCATAGATACAGAACTAAAAGACTGAACGACTGGGTCGCGTCCATAGATACAGAACTAAAAGACTTAACGACTGGGTCGCGTCCATAGATACAGAACTAAAAGACTGAACGACTGGGTCGCGTCCATAGATACAGAACAAAAAGACTGAACGACTGGGTCGCATCTTTAGCAACTGAACCAATAGAACGAACGACCAGCCGGCTTGGGTAGCAACTCTAGATTTGTGTCGGGACTATATCTTTATAGTTTGAATAAATTCAATCATTATTGGAATATGCTGGTAACCCGTTGTATAAAAGTGATATTGCCCTCAAAGCCGGTGTTTGGAGGATATATTGGTACGGTTTTCAACAACACCCGTACCAAGATATCCTCCAAACACCGGCTTCTCTGGCATTATCACTTAAATATGTCTCTTTGTTGTGGCGATGACATGACTTTACTTGGTGATGTCACAATCAGTGTATCGAAATAGAATGTGCAAGGCCCCTCAGACCACTGGAATTCCACAGTGCAGCCAATATGGCTGCCGCTCTATCCACGAGGGACCGTTGAGTTGATTGGGAATGCCCGTTCTTGTAAATGTATTTCTATGGCTGTAAGACCCTGCAACCAGACCACAACCAGGGTGTTGATACGAGGCCCTCTCCAGTAAAAGGGGTCGATCCTTACCTGTGGTGTCCGCTACTGCAGTTGTGCAACGCACTTCGAGGGGAGACGGTGTGTTTATTCTAGATGTTACCATGGTAATACAACTTGTGCCCCTCTGCCTGATGTCCATGGCTCAGCTGGTAGAGCATGGTGCTTGCACTGCTACGGTTGTGGGTTCGGTTCTGGTGGCCACCCATAAATAAAATGGAGGCAGGCATGACTGTAAGTTGTTTTGGATAATAGCGTCTGCTAAATTGCATATATTATTATACTATACAGCTACAATCATATCAAAGTTGCCAGTAACCTTTGATCAGAAATCCAGGCTGTATCACAACCGGCTGTGATTGGGAGTCCCATAGAGCGGTGCACAATAGGCCCAGCGTCGTCCGGGTTTGGCCGGTGTAGGCCGTCATTGTAAATAAGAATTTGTCCTTAACTGACTTGTTAAAAAAGGTTTTCAAAAATTGTAAATTAAACAAACATCTTTTCAAGATTAGGCAAAATGTAGATAGGGAGATTGTTACTGCCATAAGGATAAAAGCAGAAGACAAATGGACCAGTACAGTATATCTTTTAAGAATGACTATTTCTTTGGTAACTGCCGGCCGGACTATTTTAGAAGGGACATTCCACAGTCCTTTAATAAACCGACTAGATGGTCCTCACTTGATGTTTCCTCATATACACGGATAAATCAACCTGTGGGGTTTCTAAACATTTCCCTCTCGCTCTTTTTCCACTGGTGGCAGCCTGCCGATTTCAGACAGAACAAACCTCTTCTTCTTCTCTCTGGATCAGGTTGATTTATCGGAGGTATAAAAACACTGAGAGAGAACAAGGTTAGATTCTATCAACTCTGAGATTGATCTAGTTTACTATAAGGATGTACCCTGCCAGATTCTGAACAACTAAAGGCTGTGTGTGTTGTGTGTTGTGTGTTGTGTGTTGTGTGTTGTGTGTTGTGTGTTGTGTTGTGTGTGTGTGTGTGTGTGTGTGTGTGTGTGTGTGTGTGTGTGTGTGTGTGTGTGCGTGCGTGCGTGCGTGCGTGCGTGCGTGCGTGCGCGCGCGTGTGTGTGTGTGTGCGCATGTGTGTGTGTATACGAGTGTGTGCACTTGTGTATACGTGTGTTTACATATAGACGTGTGTGTGTGTGTTTGCATCTATGTCTGTGCTTACGTGTGTTTGTTTAAGTCATCTTTTACAGTTGTAATTGATCCCCGGGCCTGCACAGGGAGACTCTCTCCGACAGCACTGTCACAAGTTATTCCGAGTAATAGCTGGAAAACTTTCCTATGTACAGTTTGGCGGATTATACCGGATTGATTTCTTGGAATTATTTATACGAGGATCTCCTGCGTTAAAGGTTCAGTGTAAATGAAAGAAGTATATATCATAGAAACGGCCTGCAGCCCAAGACAAACTCAAAGCTTACAAATCCACCCTGAGCTTGCTTGGCTGTGACAGGACTCTCTTTTAGCAAAGTCAAAAGGTTTTTTTTTTTAACAGTGAAGAGAAGTGAGGGAGTTTCTAAGTGTGTGTGTGTGTAACATAGAGGTAGAGGCCTCTCCTAGTTGATGTGACTCAGAACAGAGTCATTTAGCCGTCATACGGTATGAGCTGGAAAGGCACTGACTGGTACCATGTAAGTTGAACTCCTCCTCCTCCTACACAAACACATACGCACATACGCACGCACAAACACACACACACACAAACACACGAGCCATCGCTGCATTTTTGGGGGGAGAATAATAATGCCTTACAAATTAGCATGTATGAAGTTGTTTTTTCCATTTCTAGTGGTTCTTTTGTTAAATCGAAGTGACAAACAGCTGCTTACACTTGGCAGGAGACGCAGGCACTTTACAGCTGTTTCAAAATAAACAGAAATTGAATCCCTCGCAAAGTTTACATTCCTTCCCAAACTTTTCCCCTTTAATTATTTTGCGATCTGTCCACCGAGGACTTTTTAATCAATGGGATGTTTACGTGTCTGCTGAGATGATACTGAAGACATGTTAAACATAGATAAGTAGTAGCACTTCTTACCGAACAGCTTTGAAAAAGGAGAAACTCTTTGAGCCGATGAGGCAGTCCAAAGTAAGAAGCGTAGCCAGCATGATGTTCTCACTATCTGACCACAGAGCCACACATACGGATGGTGAAACTGGCACCGTTTGGCACATGTGCGATTCCATGCCAGACAACCAGAAAAAAAAGCGCGAGCGATCTCATAAATACCAGGTGACGAATTATAAACAAACCCCCTACGGTCTGAGGCAACACGTTCCTGTATGTTTATTGAATAGCAAAATGTTTGAATAAATGTAAGAATTGTGGGGTATAAACAATGTAAACCCTGCAGGAGAAATGATGGTGCGAACATGACAGTTGTTGGTGTACTGTTTATATGGAAGTCAATGCAGTATTTCAGAGCCTGCGTCACAAATGGCACTCTATTCCCTATATAGTGCATTACTTCAGACCAGGACCCATAGAACTCTGGTCAAAAGTAGTGTGCAATGTAGGGTATAGGGTGCCATTTGAGACGTAGACAGAATGTGGATGTTTTTTTTACCATCTAGGCCAAGTTGGCAGGCAGGCAGACCCATGTTTTAGCCTTTAGGAGGCCCAGGAAAAGACACTGCTCTTGGGCTGTGGGCTGGAGACAGCTGGGTGATGCTAATGCCGCAAGTTTTTCTTGACCACATGACCATTAATGACCATTAATAACTAGAGTGTGGAGTTTTTCCGCATTGTAAGGAAACACTCCCTGCCCTCGGTCTGCTTCAATGTTAAACATTAAGTGAAGCAGGCCTCTGTTCTGGGGCTGGATGAACGATGGTGTTGCGGTGAGCGGCCATTATTCTCCCTGGCCTATCTGTCACGGTGTTGCACCATTACTGCCCCCTTCTCTCAGCAACCTGGTCTGCTCTTCACTCACTCACTGCATTCCTTCACAGCCCAGAATCTCTCTCTCGCTCTGTCATTACCTCCCTACGTAACATACATATCTTTCTCTTTCCCGTCTATTTAACCTTTCTTTCTCTAAGGGTAAACCAGCCACAACAGAAACAGTCACATCATGCTACTGTACTGGGGACCACAGTAGAGTGGGAGTTCTGATCTAGGATCAGTTTGGCCTTTTAGATCATATGAATAGCATTGTATGGAGACCAGGGGAGACCTGATCCTAGATCAGCACTCCTACTCGGAGGCTCTTTGTGAATAGGGGCCCAGCTGTTGTTTAGGATTCAGGGGAAGCCTTGTTCAGTTCCCAGACTCTGGTCCAGGGGCCTCAGTCTAAGGGAGCCCCTAGCTGCTCAGCCCTAAGCGGTGAACCCTTAGTGGGGCATAGTGAGGTCAGAGCAGAGCGGAGCCAGAGAGCCGCCCATCGATCAGCCCTTATCAGTACACCCTGACAGTTCAGAAGCGCAGCTGGGGGAAGAGGACCGAAGAAGAACCCCAGGGGACAGAGACAGAGAGAGAGAGAGAGAGAGAGAGAGAGAGAGAGAGAGAGAGAGAGAGAGAGAGAGAGAGAGAGAGAGAGAGAGAGAGAGAGAGAGAGAGAGAGAGAGAGAGAGAGAGAGAGAGAGAGAGAGAGAGAGAGAGCGAGAGAAGAGAGAGGGAGAGAAGACAGAGAGATGGAGAGAGAAGAGAGAGAGAATTGAGAAGAGAGAGAGGAGGGACTAGAGAGGGAGAAAGGGAGAGAGGGAGAGAGAAATGAGAAGAGAGAGAGAGGGAGGGAGATAGAAGAGTGAGAAGATAGAGAAGGAGAGGGAGAGAGGGGAGAGAAGAGAGAGAGGGAGAGAGAAGAGAGAAGATATAGAGAAGAGGGAGAGAGAAGAGAGAGAGGTAGAGGGAGAGAAGCGAGAGAGGGAGAGAAGCGAGAGAGGGAGAGAGAAAAGAGAGAGGAGAGAAGAGAGAGAGTGAGAGAGAAGAGAGAAGATATAGAAGAGAGAGAGACCCATCTTCCCCAATATTTGAAACCAAGTTTTGGAACCGACACCCCAATCCACAATAGTGGAGACAAATTTGACCCCAATAACTACCATGGGATATGTGTCAACAGCAACCTTGGTAAAATCCTCTGCATTATCATTAACACCAGACTCATACATTTCCTCAATGAAAACAATGCAATGAGCAAATGTCAAATTGGCTTTTTACCAAATTTCCTCAATGAAAACAATGCAATGAGCAAATGTCAAATTGGCTTTTTACCAAATTACCATATCGACAGACCACGTATTGCACACCCGAATTGACAAACAAACAAACCAAACCAAACCAAAGGCAAAGTCTTCTGATGCTTTGGTGATTTGAAAAAGGGCACTAGAACAGTCTGTAGCACCCGGCCTCACCCTAATAGAATCTGAAGTCAAATGTCTACTGTTTGCTGATGATCTGGTGCTTCTGTCTCCAACCAATGAGGGCCTACAGCAGCACCTAGATCTTCTGCACAAAAAAGGTCCTGTTGCAAGGACCACCAATACAAATTCCGTCTAGACACCGTTGCCCCTAGAGAACCAAAAGATTATACATACAGTACCTCAATCTAAACATCAGTGCCACAGGTAACTTCCACAAGGCTGTGAACGATCTTAGAGACATGGCAAGAAGGGCCTTCTATGCCATCAAAAGGAACATAGAATTTGACATTCCAGTTAGGGTCTGGCTAAAAATACTTGAATTGGTTATTGAATTGGTTATTGAACCCATTGCTCTTTATGGTTGTGAGGTCTGGTGTCCGCTCACCAACCAATGGTCCTTCTGTAGCTCAGTTGGTAGAGCATGGCGCTTGTAACGCCAGGGTAGTGGGTTCGATCCCCGGGACCACCCATACGTAGAATGTATGCACACATGACTGTAAGTCGCTTTGGATAAAAGCGTCTGCTAAATGGCATATATTATTATTATTATTATAAGAATTCACAAAATGGGACAAACACCAAATTGAGACAAATAATGTATGCAGAGTAGAATTAGGCCGATACCCGCTAATGATCAAAATCCAGAAAAGAACCGTTAAAATCTACAGCCACCTAAAGGGAAGCGATTCCCAAATCTTCCAAAACAACGCCATCTCCTACACAGAGATGAACCTGGAGAAGAGTCCCCTAAGCAAGCTGGTCCTGGGGCTCTGTTCACAAACACAAACAGACCCCACAGAGCCCCAGGACAGCAACACAATTAGACACAACCAAATCATGAGAAAACAAAAAGATAATTACTTTACACATTGGAATTTTTTTAAACAGAGCAGCTAGAATGCTATTTGGTCCTAAACAGAGAGTACACAGTGGCAGAATATCTGACCACTGTGACTTACCCAAACTTTGCCTATGTACAGACTCAGTGAGCATAGCCTTGCTATTGAGAAAGGCTGCCGGAGGCAGACCTGGCTCTCAAGAGAAGACAGGCTATGTGCACACTGCCCACAAAATGAGGTGGAAACTGAGCTGCACTTCCTAACCTCCTGCCAAATGTATGACCATATTAGAGACACATAGTTCCCTCAGATTGTACAGATCCAGTACGAATTCGAAAACTAACCCAATTTTGATAAACTCCCATATCCACTGGGTGTGCCACAGCAGCAAGATTTGTGACCTGTTGCCAAAAGAAAAGGGCAACCAGTAAATACAACCCATATTTATGTTTATTTATTTTCCCTTTTGTACTTTAATTATTTACACATAATGACATCTAAAATGTGTTGCTCTGGCTCCGAGCCAGGGTAACTTATGACTGCTCTGCAGCTCCAGCCCCCAGGCAGGCTGCTAGGCAACCTGACAGCCTGCCTCGTCATTCAGGAAAAACACAGCGCAGCCAGCGATAAGGGTCTCCCTCCCCTGACATGTGACAGTTGATGCTGATGCATTTGAGCTCTTTAGTCAGGATCATAATGAGACCATAAGACATTACAATACATTATAACAGCATCATAATGTGTTTTACCTGTCGCCTGGTGGTGTTACCTAGATGCTTTATGGTAAACAATAGGAGAGACGCAGTACATACTGTTTTTGAGCCATAGCCTGATAGGACAACAACATGACCCGAGAGAACATAGTACTGTAGTCAGTGATGCCCCACTGCGTTTCCTTGGTGGTCCTCACCATTAGCCGCCATTATGTACAAATGTACAGTCCTCAAACCAATCCAATTATCAGTCTGACCCCTCTGTGTGATTCACTGCCACCCTTCCCAATTACACTGTCCCACAATATACCACCACACAATGGCCGTCTCACAGTGGGCTTGAACAGGAAGACTCTGTGGCAGAGCAGAGGATGAGAGGAGAATAAGTGATTTGTTTAAGCCGTGGACAGTTTGGAGGATAGGAGGATGCGTGGGTTGTGAGGAGGGCCGGGGGGAGACATGGGGGGGGACAGTCGGATGACTCCAGCATCATGAGGGCTGTCTGGTGGTGGTGGGTGGAATCCCATGTGTAGATAGCCTCCCTCTGAGAAGAGATAGAGACAGGGTTACCCCAGTCAGAGCTGTAGGTTAGTCTCTCCCCTCCCCCTTAGTGGCTCCAGGGTACAGCAGAGGAGATGGTGGATGGCGTACAGAGGTGACCCGAGTCACTTATCCACTGCCCTGTGGTTGGCCCTCTAACCTAACCACACTGGCCTGGCCTACCCCACACAGACTAAATACTGACTGGCTTTTAGATTCTAGGCTAATTAGGTTGAAGGATTGCTCTGGTACCTGTGCAACAGATAAGTAAACTGTAGCTGACAAGTAAACAAATGATTGAAATAATGGAATTTATGCATCTCATGCTAACCTATGCAAGCCATTCGTTCATGCAACTCCACTAGACTTACTGGACACTCACACTCAAGTTAACTCACTTGCTAACTTACCCATACTATGACCCTGTGCTGTGAGTCACCCGGACCCAGCCACTGTCGGACGTCTCCATTACCCCTGCTATCTTTAGCCCATACAGGCCTTAGTATTGGAGATTCTTTCTGAAACCCCCGGTCCCTAGCTGTGTGGCGTCCCCAGTCCCATCCCTCCATGTCCCCAGGGCTGTTGTTCCTACTCCCATTAGCCCCATGAAAGACCACCAGTTACCAGACCCCACATTAGTTTGTCAGTTCCAAGTCATCAGCCTCATAACGAAGCCCATTGTCCCTCACTGGAAGTTGTGGGGACATAATTATCCACCGACAGGACCATTACCCTTTACATTGGACATGGGAGTTCAACTTGATGGAAGTATACTGTCATTGAAAACTCAACTCTTATGTGTGAGACATGTTGGGATACAGAGGATGACTGGGGGAAGTATTGTTTATTTTCTATTAAAGACGAGACATGATGGGATCATTCATTCATTCAGAAGTCCTTTGCGAAAGCCAAGTGGTGCCCGTTTACTCATTTTTATTGGTGTTTCAAACCGGTACTCTGTAGCCTTTGGTACTCTGTAGTCTTTGGTACTCTGTAGCCTTTGGTACTCTGTAGCTTTTGGTACACTGTAGCCTTTGGTACTCTGTAGCCTTTGGTACTCTGTAGCTTTTGGTACTCTGTAGCCTTTGGTACTCTGTAGCCTTTGGTACTCTGTAGTCTTTGGTACTCTGTAGCTTTTGGTACTCTGTAGCCTTTGGTACTCTGTAGCTTTTGGTACTCTGTAGCTTTTGGTACTCTGTAGCCTTTGGTACTCTGTAGCTTTTGGTACTCTGTAGCCTTTGGTACTCTGTAGCCTTTGGTACTCTGTAGCTTTTGGTACTCTGTAGCCTTTGGTACTCTGTAGCTTTTGGTACTCTGTAGCCTTTGGTACTCTGTAGCCTTTGGTACTCTGTAGCTTTTGGTACTCTGTAGCCTTTGGTACTCTGTAGCCTTTGGTACTCTGTAGCTTTTGGTACTCTGTAGCTTTTGGTACTCTGTAGCCTTTGGTACTCTGTAGCTTTTGGTACTCTGTAGCTTTTGGTACTCTGTAGCCTTTGGTACTCTGTAGCTTTTGGTACTCTGTAGCCTTTGGTACACTGTAGCTTTTGGTACTCTGTAGCCTTTGGTACTCTGTAGCCTTTGGTACTCTGTAGCTTTTGGTACCCTGTAGCCTTTGGTACTCTGTAGCATTTGGTACTCTGTAGCATTTGGTACTCTGTAGCCTTTGGTACTCTGTAGCATTTGGTACTCTGTAGCCTTTGGTACTCTGTAGTCTTTGGTACTCTGTAGCCTTTGGTACTCTGTAGTCTTTGGTACTCTGTAGCCTTTGGTAATCTGTAGTCTGGTACTCTGTAGCCTTTGGTACTCTGTAGCCTTTGGTACTCTGTAGCTTTTGGTACTCTGTAGCCTTTGGTACTCTGTAGCCTTTGGTACTCTGTAGCTTTTGGTACTCGGTAGCCTTTGGTACTCTGTAGCCTTTGGTACTCGGTAGCTTTTGGTACTCTGTAGCCTTTGGTACTCTGTAGCCTTTGGTACTCTGTAGCTTTTGGTACTCTGTAGCTTTTGGTACTCTGTAGCCTTTGATACTCTGTAGCTTTTGGTACTCTGTAGCTTTTGGTACTCTGTAGCCTTTGGTACTCTGTAGCGTTTGGTACTCTGTAGCCTTTGGTACACTGTAGCTTTTGGTACTCTGTAGCCTTTGGTACTCTGGAGCCTTTGGTACTCTGTAGCTTTTGGTACCCTGTAGCCTTTGGTACTCTGTAGCATTTGGTACTCTGTAGCATTTGGTACTCTGTAGCCTTTGGTACTCTGTAGCATTTGGTACTCTGTAGCCTTTGGTACTCTGTAGTCTTTGGTACTCTGTAGCCTTTGGTACTCTGTAGTCTTTGGTACTCTGTAGCCTTTGGTAATCTGTAGTCTGGTACTCTGTAGCCTTTGGTACTCTGTAGCCTTTGGTACTCTGTAGCTTTTGGTACTCTGTAGTCTTTAGTACTCTGTAGTCTTTGGTACTCTGTAGCCTTTGGTACTCTGTAGTCTTTGGTACTCTGTAGCCTTTGGTACTCTGTAGCCTTTGGTACTCTGTAGCCTTTGGTACTCTGTAGCCTTTGGCTATGATAGCTAAAGCCCTAGTTTTTCAACCCTGACATGTCAAGTCACTATTCGATGTCCATCCATGTCTGAGGACGTCAGGAGATGATGGGTTTTGCTAGTGTGTTGTGGATGGGGCTGGTGGATGAGCGTAAGCATCTGCCTCTGGTGCCAAAGGTTGCATGTTTGAATCCAGCGATAGAAAGTCGTTTCGTGATTTTTGTTTTAAGCCTTTCCCAAACCTTAACCCTTACCTTAACCATTCAGAGTTAATACCTAACCGTACGATTTCGGAGTTAATTCCTAAATTTAACCTTAAAAATGTGGAGTTAATACCTAAACTTAACCTTAAAAATGTGGAGTTAATACCTAAACTTAACCTTAAAAATGTGGAGTTAATACCTAAACTTAACCGCTTCGAAATGTGACGTTTGGAACAACTTTTGAAATGTGATGTTGGAGAAACATGGATGAACGTCTAATTGTGACATGAGACTGTGAGAGCTGGGTGGACATGTGACCTGTCTGCACGTGAGCCTACTTCTCTCTGTTACCTCTTTGTGAGAATTGTTCCGGTGAGTCAAGCGACATTTGACCTGTATTGATACCATCAAAGCTGTCCACTCAAAACTAGTCAGGTCACTGTCCATAGAAACAATAACTCTTTACGGTCTAAATGGCCAAATATTTGACTATTTGAAGAAAGCTCACTCCATGGGTAGAAACATTGGTGGGATATCAAGAGTTCAAGCATAACCCCAAAATGTTTCTCTCACAAATGTATCCTCAAAGAACAAACACAGAGTGAAGTCACCAACTCTTTTTATTTGGGGGTGTTGAAATACCTGTTGCTCTGTGGGTGTGTTTGTGTGAGTTCAATAGTGTATGAGGTAAGACTGGGGCCAAATTTCCCACACTGTTGGACAGTGACTTCAGGCATCTCTCTCTCTCTGTCCCAGACGCCTCAGAGCAAAACAAGGCCGAGACAAAGGCCTCCGTGGTGCCAGACTGATAAAGCTTTTCACGTGTCAATCAACTCAGGGAGCACACACACACACACACACACACACACACACACACACACACACACACACACACACACACACACACACACACACACACACACACACACACACACACACACACACACACACACACACACACACACACACACACACACACACACTTCTCTCTCCCCTCTCCCTCTCCCCCTTTCTCTCCCAATTCTCCCCCTCCGTCTAACCCCCTGGTTGCCTCGTATTATAGCCAGGCATCAGATAGCAAAGGGAGAAATTACTTGTTAAAGAGCAGTGAGATTAGGAACATCATTATGGACTTAGCCGTGCTGGATCTAGTTGAGAGAGGAGGTCAAGACAAACCCTTCCAGTCATCAGACTACTGAACATCTGCCATGTTTTTGAAGAAGACTGTTTGTTTACTGTTTGATCATAAAGCATGTATCCAGATGCTATCAAGTTTTTGTCTCTGCCTTTCTTTACTTAGTTAGATCTGTTCTGCTGGTGGGATACACAAGGAGGACACTTCATTAGACTGCTAGTCTGAAGAGAGGAGCCTTTAACACGACATTTAACAATCAACAGGAGTTAGTGTCCTCGGCTTGTAAATGCAGCCTTGCACGTGCAATGCCTATTGGGACAGACTATCCCACCCAAACTCACTGCAATATACTGTCTAGTTGACATTCATTCATGTCCAAAATAAAACCATTTAGGGCAGTTATAAAGGCAATTTTTTCTATTTTCCTCAGGCCACAAAACAGATTTATTTTCATTTCAGTGATAATCCATTCGTGCGGTAATTTCAGCCATTTCAGTGATAACGTATTTATGTAGTAATTAGATAACAAATCAAACGATCTGTAAAATGGGTCATGAGCCGCTCTCGTCTGATACGAGGCCTGATTGGATGATGAAGGGCTCGTCGGCTTGGCCCACCTCACAGACACCACACTACTAGCTTCCTGAGAGAGAGAGAGAGAGAGAGAGAGAGAGAGAGAGAGAGAGAGAGAGAGAGAGAGAGAGAGAGAGAGAGAGAGAGAGAGAGAGAGAGCGAGAGAGAGAGAGAGAGAGAGAGAGAGAGAGAGAGAGAGAGAGAGAGAGAGAGAGAGAGAGAGAGAGAGAGAGAAAAGGAAAAGTCTGAAAAGCCTCCTAATAGCTTAAAGCTGTTGATACTTTGACTTCAGAGCGGTTGGGGGACACTACATTCTACAGAGAAGGAGCTGGCCGGTAGGAGCCTTATGACTATTAGTGAAATTACACACATCACGATCGCTGGCGCTGCCAACTTCCCTGTGTGTCACTGGGGGGCCGCCCCTGATATCTGACAGGACAAGAGCATATTTGGCCAGCCAATTAACAAGCACTGAAATAACTTGGTTAGTGTCTGTTGATATTAGGTTGTGGTAAAAGGACATTGGACAAAAAGGAACACCCGCAGCGGCAGTTTCGAGATTCTGTCAGTTTGTTCACTTTTTTTTGGGACGTAATAGATATGCACTATAAATGTGATGATCGTGGAGATTTAGATAAAGTCAGGATTTAATGATATGCGATAAAATACCAAATCAACACGTCAGCTTGTGCGGACAAACATTTCCAAAGGAAAGTTCATTCCCTACTCCCACCTCTCTTTTATCTTGATATTCAGTTTAAATCAGGACAAAGCATGAATCACCTTGTCACCGTTGTATCATAACTCACAGACACAGTTTAATAGTTAATAACCGATCCTCCCTGAGTACTTTATGCATTTTATGAAGCAGCACTAATGTGTGTGTATCACCGTGGAAACCAGACAGGGGGCCCTCCCCATTTCAGAAGAGTCCTTTAGCAAGCAGGCTGTTTTACTGCTTTCTCACCCAGCCCTCACTCAGCCCAAGCCCAGACTGCAAGCTGCACTACGCGTACCGAACCCACCAATGACAGACTTTCTCCCCCAGACATAGAGGAATGATGACATTGTGTAGTGAAATCACGGGGGAGTCGATGAGTTGGATCTCAAAGAATGTGTTTTACTCCCTCCTTGCTCAAGACATTATGACATCAATCAATTTGAATTTCTATTTCTCCATTTGGACAACCACAGTTTTGCAATAAGATTTTTAAAAATGGCACCTTTCGATTGGACTCATCTCTAGAGAATAGATAACTATGAACAATACAAAAAAGCTCTTGAAATACTAAGTAAAATACTAAGTTTGGGTACATGGTGCTTCTTGGGTTGCCATAGCAGCCTGTAATTGACGTTATAGGATTTGATAGCCTTATCTCTGACATCATTTCCTCTTTCACGCCCTTTAGCTAATTAAAAATCCCATTAAAATGATGTTGCTGCGAGTCACTTAAAAACGTATCCTGTCAATGTTACTCACGGTGCATGGAATCTATTCTATCTAACCATTGTGTAAGAATTGTGTTTAGTCATCCCAACATACAAACAAAGATGGCCGCTTGACTGGCTGACTGGTTAGGAACCTGTGATTTAGTACTACATTATCCTGTTTCCCTCAGACCTTTTCCTCCGGAAAATGTAATTGTGGGGAGGCCAGTCAAGGGCTCGGCCATCTTGAAGGGCCTCCCTCCCTCCGTATGGTCCTTTAAGGATCTAATAAAGGGCTGTTTTTATGGAGAGGTAGCCGACCCAGCTCCTTCATCTCTCTATTGGAGGAGACAGTATACCAATTCAAGGCAACATTAATTTTATATCTCAGTCTGACTGGCTGGGTAATCGACCCAGCAGCCATAACCGACCATGCTGCCATAAAATAACGGCTTCAATGTTTTAATACCTAACCCCCATACGCCCTCACTGTCTGTGTGCCAGCACCAGGATTCATCTACCTACCCTACCTGGGTTGTCAGATTGTTTTACCAAAGGTCATAAAGTTATTTGGGGGACTATTGACTGGTCTGGGCATTTATTTGTGTGTGTGTGTGTGTGTGTGTGTGTGTGTGTGTGTGTGTGTGTGTGTGTGTGTGTGTGTGTGTGTGTGTGTGTGTGTGTGTGTGTGTGTGTGTGTGTGTGTGTGTGATTTTAAATTATTTCATTATTAGCCAGTTTATAACATAGTTAACTCCTTTGTGATTGAGCAGATCAATTGGAGACTAATCATTATTGTCAGTTCTACAGTTATAACATTAATATGTGTCATGCTTAGAGTATGATGTCACTCTCTTTGGACTGGTGGACTCTTTCAGACTGGGTTTGTTTTTGCATAGAACCTCGATGAAGCAATCAACATGATAGAAGTTATCTGAGTGATGTCATCGTAGTTATTTATGTGTCTATTAGTTAGAAAATGTTTCCTTGTGACTAATATGAATATTTTTAGGCTGATGAAGTAGAGCTGACATTCTGACTTATATGTGTACAGTTCCAAAAGGGTTCTTCGGCTGTCCCCATAGGAGAACCCTTTTGGGTTCCAGGTAGAACCTTTTGGGTTCCATGTAGAACCATCCGTGGAAAGGGTTCCACATGGAACCCAAAAGGGTTCTTCAAAGGTTTCTCCAATGGGGACAGCCAAAGAACCATTTTAGGTTCTAGATAGCACCTTTTTCTTCGAAGAGTGTAGAAAGATCCTACATTTATTAGATATGTGCTAAATATTCATGTTGATCTTTCATGTTATACCTCTCCCTACTCTTTTATGGATATATATATATATATATATATATATATATTTTTTTTTAATAGTACTGAAAACTACTTTTACCCTTCCTTGCTCTCATGTTTTCCTGTCTTTCTATCTTCCCTCCCTCCTTCTCTCCTTCTCTCCTTCTCTCCTTCTCTCTCTGGAAGTGTCTCACATGTTGCTGTTTTTCATTGTTTCCAGTCCTTGGGAAAAGGGTGATTTTCAGAGCAAATGATATGGGTGCATTCCACCTCATATATATGTCAGACATTTCATCAGGAGAGCACTTTCAGGGGGAGGTGGTAAGCGGCCTTGACATCAGCTTCAGCCCACCGCCTCACAGCACTAATCCATCCTCTCTGAGTGTGGCTGGTGAACACACACACATTCACACACTTGCACACAAGCACGTATGCAGGCAGACACACACACACACACACACACACACACACACACACACACACACACACACACACACACACACACACACACACACACACACACACACACACACACACACACACACACACACACACACACACACACACACACACACACACACACACATACACATACACACACACATACATACATACACACACACACATACATACACACACACACACACACACACACACACACACACACACACACACACACACACACATACACACACACACACACACACACACATACACACACACACACACACGCACGCACGCACGCACGCATGCACGCACGCACGCACGCACACACACACACACACACACACATACACACACACACACAGAGGCACACAGGCAGATACACACTGTCTTTCTGAACCTGGGTAGCACACTTACACAGTGGGGTACTCTGGGGGAAAGGGAAAAAAAGACCTTAAAACGACCTGTTTCTTTATGACTTATGGGTTGTGTGGGTGTGGGTGGTGGTGTTTCTAATTTTCCTAACGTAACACTCCAGATAGATGTACCACGTCTCCATTATGGAGTTGCGTTCACCTTTACAACGTTTACAGGGAGTTTGTCATGACATGGAGGAGTTAGAGTTGTTGGGAATGTTGACTAGGTTAACGCTGGTGATTTATCATAGGAATAGCCTGAGTCGGTTCTCCAGTCAGGCAGTCAGCCAGGGCAGTACTGTGCTGAGCTGGTTGAGAAAGACATATTTTGTCTTGAGGAAACCAGGTTTATTGGTTGATGAAACCTCAGAGAGCCAGCTGTTTCCCACCACTGTCACGCCCTGGCCATAGAGAGGTTTTATTCTCTATTTTGGGTTAGGCTCGGGTATGACTAGGGTGGGCATTCTATGTTCCTTTTTCTATGTTTTTGTACTTCTTTGTTTTTGGCCGGGTATGGTTCTCAATCAGGGACAGCTGTCTATCGTTGTCTCTGATTGAGAACCATACTTAGGTAGCTCTTGCCCACATAGGTTTTGTGGGTAGTTATTTTCTGTTTCGTGTTGGTTGCAACTTGCAGAACTGTTTCAGCTATTCTTTTGTTGTTTTGTGTTCAGTTCAGTATATTAAAGATGACCACGTACCCCGCTGTATTTTGGTCTGACGATTCCTCTTCTTCCGACGAAAGCCGTGACAGAACCACCCACCACCAACGGACCAAGCAGCGTGGTAAAAAGGAGGGATGGACATGGGAGGACATTCTGGATGGGAAGGGATCCTACACATGGGAGGAGATCCTCGCCTCCCTTGGGAACAGGTGGAGGCAGCCAGGAGAGCGGAGGCAGCAGGAAAAGGGAACCAGCGTTATGAGGGAACACAGCTTGCAAGGAAGCCCGAGAGGCAGCCCCCGCAAAATAAATTTGGGGAGCACACTGGGAGTGTGGCGGAGTCAGGTTGGAGACCTGAGCCCACTCCCCGTGCTTACCGGGGCGAGCAGGTGACAGGTCAGGCCCCGTGCTAAGGGGTGATGCGCACTATGTCTCGGCCGAGTATTCACAGGCAGGTGTGCTCGGTGCCAGCCGGAACGGGGGAGGCGCCAGAGCCGCCCGTCAGTCCAGAGGCGCCAGAGCCGCCCGTCACTCCGGAGCTGCCAGAGCCGCCCTTCACTCCGGTGCTGCCAGAGCCGCCCTTCACTCCGGTGCTGCCAGAGCCGCCCTTCACTCCGGTGCTGCCAGAGCCGCCCTTCACTCTGGAGCTGCCAGAGGTTTTGGAGCTGTCAGGTTTTGCGGCCGGAGTCCGCACCTTTGTACCCCGTTGCATTTTGGTCTGACGATTCCTCTTCTTCTTCCGACGAAAGCCGTGACAACCACATAGTGGATACCAGTACCATCACTCACCCCTACAGTTCTTTTTGGAGGGTCAGTGTGTGTGTGTGCTTTAGAGGGAGAGGGAGAGAGCATTGCTGACCTTTTTTGACACAGGTGGTTGTGAATTGTGTTGCGGTTGTAAGTTGTGTTGAATTTGGATGTTAGTTGCTCAGGTAGGATTTGTAGGTAAGACACCATCACAAGACTCAGAAGATGGTATTTTAACAGTTAGTCAACCTCTTTTTACGGATTTTTCTCATAATATATATAATAATAATATATGCCATTTAGCAGACGCTTTTATCCAAAGCGACTTACAGTCATGTGTGCATACATTCTACGTATGGGTGGTCCCGGGGATCGAACCCACTACCCTGGCGTTACAAGCGCCATGCTCTACCAACTGAGCTACAGAAGGACCTGCTTTTCGCCTGCCACATAATACTTGTTTTTAAGCACTCTTATGCTTACCGTATGCTTCCCAGTTGAAACAGTTTGCGCATATATTATGACCACATTTCGTCACGTTTTTGTTTGTTTTGTTTCGGCACACAGTTTTTTTTTCTGGAGGCTTTTCAAGGCGTTAGACCCCTTCGACGGTGATTGGTCAACAGTAGGGATTTTTCAATGAGGTGTTTGATGTCATTCAACGACAGACGGCTAGTTTTCATGCACATGTTTTCACTTGATAAATATTGTACAAAACATGTCAAATTGAGCAACTAAGTCCCCCTCGGCAAAAATGTACAAAACAATCATTACAGATTTCTGGAGTTATCTTAAATCTATTTTGAGGAAGTGTACTTGTTGCTACAGTGTCTCAAGAGGGACAAACCGTAATATTGCCGCTTTTGTCGTGTTTTTGAAACAAAGGTATCTTAAGGGAGCATGCTAGCTCGCCTAGCCAAGTTCTAGCCAAGTTCTGCTAGGGAGGCTCATGATGACAACACTGTTTGGTGGCAGTACGATCACGTCATCGCACATCCACACATGAACGCGAATGATTACACACCAGAAGAAAACAAACTGATAAGGAGAGATAAAGACAGTGAGCGAAGTGAGAGAACTTTGTCTTTGCTTCCATTCTCCCTAAAAGTCTGTGCTAACAAAACTGCTACTTTTAGATTAAACTGTTTGGGTGTTATTGTTGGAAAAAATAGGTCTGCAACAACTGAGTAGACAAGCATTGATAGGACAGGAGAGCTCACTTTTTCCACTTGTAAACATCACTACGTCATTGAGATGAAAAGACAAACACTACTACTAATGCGAAAAGGTTTCTCTTTGCCACGTTGTTACTGTAAATGTGCAGCACTTTTCTGGTCACTGTCTGGTGTTACACAGCGTCTGTATCTATATCTGAGCTAGGACCACAAGCATTTCGCTACACCCGCAATAACATCTGTGTATGTGACCAATAAAATTGTATTTTTTTTTCATATCTATTTTCTATTATGGGCTCATGAACTAATAGGTCAAATGTTCTGATCCGACCTCCAACGTAGATTTGAGTGGTCATTATAGCCTCAAATCCAGGAAATCTCTGCTCTGAGCCTCTGACTAAAGTGGCAACAGTGTTTGGAATTCTGGGTATATATGACTAAGCAACTTGTACAGTGGCTTGCGAAAGTATTCACCCCCTTGGCATTTAACTTTTTTCTTTGCCTTACAACCTGGAATTTAAATATATTTTGTTGTGGGTTTGTATCATTTGATTTACATAACATGCCTACCACTTTGAAGATGAAAAATATTTTTTATTGTCAAACAAACAAGAAATAAGACAAAAAACGGAGAACTTGAGCGTGCACAACTATTCACCACCCCAAAGTCAATACTTTGTAGAGCCACCTTTTTCGGCAATTACAGCTGCAAGTCTCTTGGGGTATGTCTCTATAAGCTTGGCACCTCTAGCCACTGGGATTTCTGCCCATTCTTCAATGCAAAACTGCTCCAGCTCCTTCAAGTTGGATGGGTTCCGCTGGTGTACAGCAATCTTTAAGTCATACCACAGATTCTCAATTGGATTGGGGTCTGGGTTTTGACTAGGCCATTCCAAGACATTTAAATGTTTCCACTTAAACCACTCGAGTGTTGCTTTAGCAGTATGCTTAGGGTCATTATCCTGCTGGAAGGTGAACCTCCGTCCCAGTCTCAAATCTCTAGAAGACTGAAACAGGTTTCCCTCAAGAATTTCCCTGTATTTAGCGCCAACCATCAAATCCTTTAATTTTTACCATTTTCCCAGTCTCTGACAATGAAAAATATCCCCGCAGCATGATGCTGTCACCACCATGCTTCACTGTGGGGATGGTCTTCTCGGGGTGATGGAGGTGTTGGGTTTGTGCCAGACATAGCATTTTCCAGACATAGCAATTTTAGTTTCATCTGACCATAGTACCTTCTTCCATATGTTTCAGGAGTCTCCCACATGCCTTTTGGCGAACACCAAACGTGGTTTCTTTTTTTTTTTTAAGCAATGGTTTCTTCAGGCCACTCTTCCATAAAGCCCAGCTCTGTGGAGTGTACGGCTTAAAGTGGTCCAATAGACAGATACTCCAATCTTCACTGTGGAGCTTTTGCAGCTCATTCAGGGTTATCTTTGGTCTCATTGTTGCCTCTCTGATTAATACCCTCCATGCCTGGTCTGTGAGTTTTGGTGGGCGGCCCTCTCTTGGCAGGTTTGTTGTGGTGCCATATTATTTAAATGTTTTAATAATGGATTTAATGGTGCTCTGTGGGATGTTCAAAGTTTCAGATATTTCTTTATAACTCAACCCTGATCTGTACTTCTCCACAACTTTGTCCCAGACCTGTTTGGAAAGCTCCTTGGTCTTCATGGTGCCGTTTGCTTGGTGGTGCCGTTTGCTTGGTGGTGCCGTTTGCTTAGTGGTGTTGCAGACTCTGAGGCCTTTCAGAACAGGTGTATATATACTGAGATCATGTGACAGATCATGTGACACTTAGATTGCACTAGATTGCACGACTTTTGCATACTTTTGTATAACTCTGCATTGAAGCATTTATTTTTTATTATTGATTTTTTTTAAACAAGATAGTATGAATTTGCTCTCTGAAAATAGTGTTGTATTTGATATACATTATAATAAAATCAGAATAATGCTGAAGGTTGTTGTAGAATGCATTTTAAGATCAACACTATCATTGTTATTCACTCAGACCTAAGGTGTGTGAGTGCTGAGCTTTATAGTCAGCTGGACTACAGTGTTAACCCTCAGGCTTTCTGTCTCTGTCTTGTGTCTCTCTGTTAAACCAGTGGAAGTGCTACAGGCCATGGATCCATTTAAGCCTCATAGCAGCAACAGCTTCCCCATCACGTGCATGTGCAGACACACACACACACACACACACAAACACACACACACTCACCTGCCAACCGCAGGGCCATCATCCACATCCTCAGCTGCTTGGCTTGTGCATCCCCAGTTGCCATGGCAACACGTGTGTGTGTGTGTGTGTGTGTGTGTGTGTGTGTGTGTGTGTGTGTGTGTGTGTGTGTGTGTGTGTGTGTGTGTGTGTGTGTGTGTGTGTGTGTGTGTGTGTGTGTTCACCAGGTGACGGAACACAACAGGTGCCTGAACAACAATAATGCTGAACAATAATGAGATTTCTCTGATGCTATCTGTCCTATCGCTTTCTGACCTTTGACTCTTGAGACATTCTCTTCACTATCTCTCCATCTCTCTGCTCTCCTCTTCTCTGTGTCTCCTAAAAGACCCTTCCTCCCTCCCTCCACTGTAGCTCTTAACCTTATCTCCCATCATGTTTGCATGTGATTTTAGGTAATGCAGTTTCTGGGTCCTCAGCTCGCTGGACGACATGTGCAGTGACTACAGTACTTGTCCCGGTGCAGTCCATTTTGTGTTCTCACTGTCTCGGGGGAGGGTTCTGACTGAGTTTGCTGAACCAATTAACTTATCATTAGTTACTCTTAAACCAGATTGAGAGACAGAGAGAGAGAGAGAGAGAGAGGAGAGAGAGAGTCTTTATGGCCAGGGGGAAGCCGCCCAATGGTCTGTTAGAGGTCTTTGTTCATGGGGCATTAACCCTGTGACACATTGGCCATAACCACAGCTAATTGAGTGTACTTGAGTGAATGGCAGAGTAGCTCGACCCTATTAGCAAGTTGATATGGTACCTATGTAGCATGAATGGCCAAGCAGCGGCCCTATTAGCAAGTTGACACGGTCGGTTCCTATGTAGCCTACAACTTAACTGTGACCTCAGTAACCTAGGCTGCATCTGAAATGGCACCCTATTCCCTATACAGTGCACTACGTGTGACCAGTGCTCTGGTCAAAAGCTGTAGTTAGTTAAACTGCTGAACAGCTTTGTAAAACATTGCCATTGGGGATTCATGCTCTTTGGATTTCCAAAGAAACTGCTAAGAAAATCTTGGCTGGGTTTAGTGTCCACCTGATGTGTTCATAGGCATACCATACACTACTTCAACTGATCCCCTCCAACACATTAAACATCACTTAACTAGTCATATCGACCACAAACACTGTGGTCGGTCTAGTTGGGGGGGGGGGGTTAACATTCTTGGTTCAAGTGCAGAAAAGAGGGGAAGTATGCTAGTGGAAAGAGAGAGAGCGAGAGACGGAGAGGGAGATTTCCCTCAGATTACACAGATACACAAAGAATTCGAAAACAAACCCAATTTTGATAAGCTCCCATATCTACTGGGTGAAATACCACAGTGTGTGATCACAGCAGCCAGATTTGTGACCTGTTGCCACAAGAAAAGGTCAACCAGTGAAGAACAAACACCATTGTAAACCCGTATTTATGTTGATTTATTTCCCCTTTTGTACTTTAACTATTTGCACATAATATGATGTCTTTATTCTTTTTGAACTTTTGTGAGTGTAATGTTTACTGTTAATTTGTATTGTTTATTTCACTCTTGCTTATTATCTAGTTCACTTACTTTGGCAATGTTAACACATGTTTCCCATGCCAATAAAGCCCTTAAAGTGAAATTGAATTGAGAAGGAGGGTGAGGAAGAGTGAGAGAGAGAGAGAGAGAG
>NC_068449.1:50125943-50130943 GCF_023373465.1 Oncorhynchus keta | reverse complement strand
AAGTGTTAACCGTGACTTCATTTACATTAGTGAGTAGTGAGTAAAAGTGAGGGTTGGATCCCCACGGGGGTTGGATCCCCACAAGCGTTGAATCCCCACAAGCGTTGGATCCCCACGGGGGTTGGATCCCCACGAGAGTTGGATCCCCACAAGCTTATTTATTTGTACAACAGATTGTGTTGTCACTGTACTTCATCTAATAGCAGAACCAAATGACCTGGATTGCAGTTGAGAATACATTCTAAGTACATGGTGCACGTGATCAATGCTGTTCGATATTCTGCACAGATGATTACAGCAATTGTGAAGATCTCCACAGACCTGCGTCGACCTATGCATGCTATAGTATCTTGAACATCCACGCTTTCTATGATTACATAAGAATACATTTATAGTTTCAGTGACCTCAAAATGTGGCCATGATTTAGTTACTAATTTTAAGGTTGAATGTTACATTAGGCTATTTAGTGTACACATAACATGCACACACATTTATACTGACTCGACACACACACACACACACACACACACACACACACACACACACACACACACACACACACACACACACACACACACACACACACACACACACACACACACACACACACACACACACACACACACACACACACACACACACACATACAATCAGCAGTTATGATGCTGCTACTCTATTAATCATATATCCTTGATGCCTAGTCACCTTACCCCTACACATATCTACCTCTATCACTCCAGTATCCCTGCACATTGTAAATATGGTATTGGAACTGACCCTGGAACTGACCCTGGAACTGACCCTGGATATGGCTTCATACCTTCTCTTTGTTCTTATTTCGTATTTTGATTTCTCGTGTGTTTTGGTCCTCATGCTATTTTAGCGCTACACTGATATTGATTAGTGCTTTGTTGGGTTTGGAGCAAGAAAAGCATTTCACTGTACTTGGCATTAAATCTTGAAACTTGAAACTTAGTTAATACACCAATAAGACAGTTCCAAACCCCTCTGCCAATAACAGCTAGTCCCAACTCCCAGACAGTCCTACCACAATTATCGCTTGAGAAATTGTTCTTTGCTAAGAAGCTATTTTGATTTATTTTTGACCATTTCAAAAAACGATCACAGTGAGGTACTCAATCGTGACCCAGAAAGGATTTGATTTAGAGATAAAAAATGTCTCCATTGGACCTTTGGCTTTTGGTTGGGATGGAGACGTGAATGCAACATATCAATTATTACTTTGTAGACAAACTGAAGTGAAAGCCAGACTAAATGAGTGGCAGAAGGAACTACCCAGGCAGGAGATACATCTCCTTCAAATGTTGACACAATTCAATATCACAAAATATAACTACATTTCAAATCGACCAAAGATTTAATTTGCTTTTATCAACCACACTTAATTTGCTCTGTTAAACCTACCATTTGGAATGACTTCGATAGCAAATCTCATTTGTTGGAGAAGTGACGATCTCTCAACAATCATTCTCACAATAGAACTATATAATAGTCAGGGATGAATAGCATAGCTAAGCAGGACTGGTTAAAACCCTGGATGGGAGACCAAATGGTAGCTGTAGATAGATACATTGTCCAGTAGGAGGTACTACACAGCCTATAGTTTTTTTGTGTGATATATAACGTTGAAGAGCGCACGTTGTTTTAAAGGTTCTGATTCAACATATTTTCTACAATGTTTGTCGATGTTGACATTTGGTTACCATGATGACATAATCCTGTGGTTGAAATTTCACCCTCAAAACAATAGTTTACGTTGATTCCCTATTAATTTTTTATCCAAACTGTTTTCCATGTTGATTCCACATCACAATATGTTAACAGATTACTTTGAAACCACGTTGATTCAACCAGTTTGTGCCCTGTGGGTATTTCAACCTGCAGGGAGAATTCAGAAAATAGTAAGATGGAAGAAAGATAGTAGTGTAAAAGCAGATAAAAACACAATTTAAACAAACGCCAACAACCAAACAAACCATGCATTCCCTTGCTGAGGTAAAGAGCCAGATGTCTATCACTGTCACAACTTCCAGTTGTAATATAATTGAACGATCTGCGAACATATGTTACCCAGCATGCCCCATGTCGGGGCTGACCTCTGACCCCTGGAGGCCTTGAAGAAGATAGAAGAGGTCACGGGAGCTGGAACTGCTGAGAGGTGGGGGGGAAACAGGTGAAAGGGGTCTAACCTGTCATCACATCACAGTCCATTCCTTAAGCACACGCACACACGCACACGCACACACACACACACACACACACACACACACACACACACACACACACACACACACACACACACACACACACACACACACACACACACACACACACACACACACACACACACACACACACACACACACACACACACACACACACACGATATGGGACAGAGGGCCAGGACTGCATCCAGGTTCAGTGGTTCTGAGTGGGAGAGAGAGGAGAGGAGACTAGAGTTAACATGGATCAGACTGACAACCATGTTGTTGTTACCCATGTTTCCCATGTCATAGATTTCATCTGGCTGTGCAGGAAAGGTAGCTATTCTACTTTTTATTTTACTATGGTAATTATGATGATTTAGTGCCCAACAACAATCCATAGTATAGAATGAGGGGGATTGTAGTATTATTTGACCCTGCTGGTCATCTATGAACATTTGAAAATCTTGGCCATGTTCTGTTATAATATCCACCTGGCACAGCCAGAAGAGGACTGGCCATCCCTCATAGCCTGGTTCCTCTCTAGGTTTCTTCCTTGCTTCTGGCCTTTCTAGGGAGTTTTTCCTAGCCACCGTGCTTCTACACCTGTATTGCTTGCTGTTTGGGGTTTTAGGCTGAGTTTTAGCACTTTGTGACATTAGCTGATGTAAGAAGGGCTTTATAAATACATTTGATTGATTGATTGATTCTGTAGTTGAAGGATTTGCATCCTTTACTCTGTGGATTGAGAGAAGAGACTATGCAAAAGTTTAATTCAGTTCAGTTATAAATCATTGGCATTGTTTCATCCGTTTCCCTTCATCAAGTCAGTTGACCTTATAAATGTGTGTTCTGTTCACAATGAGTCCAGTTAAAACGAGGCCAAGTGGATTTAACACCAACATTAGCGCTCAGCTACCAGGATGTTTTCATTAAACTAACTCCCTGCCCTGCTTCAGGAAATCTTCAGGGATATTCAGCTGGATTCCTAAACAAGAAGTCAAATACATAAATGGCTGTTATAAAGTCAAACAAGGCCAATATGGCTGGCACAAGACTCTTATTAGAACCCCATAGATTGGACCATTCTTCTTCGTCTTCTTCTTCGTCTTCTTCTTCGTCTTCTTCACACTTCAAGAAACATCAGTTCATCACTCCCCAGATTAGCAACATAGCTAGCGTTCCTCCAGGCAGTTTATTGAGGCATGTGATGCTGAGGCAATTGTATTATTGCCGAGGATTGGGAGTAAATTAGTTCCAACTGGAGGTCAGACTGACCATTATAGATAAGGCATCTGGATCCAGAGGTTGTTCACCCAGGGAGGGGTAGGGAGGGAACCATCTTGCCCACTGTCGTAGCCCCCTGCCCGCCTTTGATGTTGCAGTGATTTAAGGTTTTGTGAGGGGGTCCTGGGTCCTGCAACATAACTTCATTGATCTCTGAGCGTATCCACAGACTTATAGTGTTATAGATATCTCCAGACCACACTTTGTTGTACATAGGCAGGCAATTGACCCTGTTTTTATCTTAACCACCCCATAACCCCAGCCCCATCCCCATCCCCAGCCCCAGCTCTATGACCCAAGCCCAGCTCACAAAATAAATGGTGGATCCCCCTGACCCAGACATCTGGCCTGGCTAAAACCTGGCTGCTCCTCTAGCCCTTTGCCCCAGCCCCTGAGCCTCCAGGAGTGAAATAGTGGGTGAGAAAAAAAGTATAGCCTTCTTTCATGTCCCGTAAGGGAATGTTACAAACTTTAGCCGGGTACCCCCCCAGCCCCCATTCACCCAAACAAGGATGCCATGCCATAGTGAGTCAGCTTTAATGGGGGGATAATATAGTGGTGCACTTAGATGTTTTCATAACCCCAGGAATACCCCGACCGCCGCATGAGGACAATGTGTGTGTGTGTGTGTGTGTGTGTGTGTGTGTGTGTGTGTGTGTGTGTGTGTGTGTGTGTGTGTGTGTGTGTACAACTCCCATCTTATCGACCTCCAACTGGAGGTGTCCGGTTGCTCGTTATGTGGATCCAATCTGGTTGGCTCACACGAGCAATCTGTTTGATCACAGCAGTGAAAAGTATGATAATCACTGGAGGTTGTGTAGAAGGTCTGGTACAGAAAGAGCTGGTTGGGGAAATATGAAGCACAAAACCACACACACACACACACACACACACACACACACACACACACACACACACACACACACACACACACACACACACACACACACACACACACACACACACACACACACACACACACACACACACACACACACACACACACACACACACACACACACACACACACACACACACACGCACTGCCAGCCCCACTATATTTGTTCAGATGTGTAAAGTTATTCTTCTATATGAGGAAGAATAATACGGACTTGTTTAGCCCCCGGTCTGACACATTGCAGCTTTGCTTATAAATTCTCCAGTAGGAGAATTATTGCTCCTGAATGGCTCATCAGTTTCTGTCAGATCAGTGCAACAGAAGGAAACTGTAATCTACTATAAGAATATTTTTTGACATGTTGAAAATTACAGCCATTAAAATTTCCCACTTCCAAAATTGGCACAGTTCACTAAAAAGCACTCAATTGATATTATCAGTAGTACATTTATTTTCCAGATGAAACATCTCTCAAATAATCTCAGAAAAGTGTTTGTTTATGTTATTTGTTGAATACAGAGAGCCTCCAGCTGTCAAAACCACTTGTCTAGACGAGTCGCTCTTGAACATTAAAAACTATTTAACTCAC